>NW_012267289.1:2397134-2568699 GCF_000151885.1 Dipodomys ordii | reverse complement strand
CATTAACTTCTGTTTCTAGGTGCTCCTCTACACCCATTATCCTTAGATTAGGCCTTCTGATGGTGTCTTCCAGGTGTTGGATAGATCTATCATATTTCTAAACAATTTGTTTTTTCCCTTCCCCTCCCCAAATTATACCAGCATCAAATACAGTGAAAATAGGGGTATACCGGGGGTGGTGGGAGGAACATACAAAGCAACAAAAATCTCGTGGTACTTTATATACACATTAGAAACGATAGCAAGCAAGAAAAAAAAAAAAAAACACTTGTTTCCTTATCTTGGGGTTCATTTCGCTTAACATCATCTTATCTGACCTTTTCAGCTTGTCTGACACATATCTTAGTTATTACAAATAAGGGAAGCCATGGGACCTATGTTTCTTGGGGCCTGGCTTACTTCACTTAATATAATTTTTTCCAAGTCTTTCCATTTCTAAACAAATGGGGCAATGTCATTCTTACTGATGGAGGCATAGAATTCTATTGTGTATATATATACACCACATTTTACAAGACCATACTAAGCTACCAGCATGACAGCTTATTGCAGAATTATTTACCGTAGCTAAGATATGGAAACAACCCAGATGCCCCTCAGTAGATGGTCAAAATTATTATATCTCCTTTCTTCTTCCCCATTCATGACCAAAATCAGTTATTTACTTTCAGGTTCTAGAATATTCCAAATGTATGTCTCTTTCTCCTACTTAGGTAATTGGATTTCACTCATTGTTTCTATCACAAAATTAAAGTCACTTTTCCCTAGACATTTTCTTAGAACATCTTAAGTATTTGAGATAAATAATGAAAATTACTTCAGTAAATAAATTAGCAACTTTATCTAAATCTAACAGAAGAGAGAATATAGAAACAATGTTGCATATAGCATGGTAGTACACACACACACACACACAGATTTGTGTAAAACAAAACAAAACCAAAAGGCTAAAACAGAAACTGATGAAGACATTTACTTACAACAGGAAGTAAGGGAGAGAGGAGATGCAATATTTCTGGAAATATATTTTTTACTAATTCTGACTTAAGACATTCAAACATCTGGGAAATATTTTTAAAATAAATTTATATAACAATATAAGTTTTAAAAGTGAAAAGCAAATGTAAACAAATCAAACTGGTAAGACGAAAAGGCAGACAAACACAAATCAACTAAGTTAGATCACCAGCATGACATTTTGGCTGTTCATTCTCAGAGAAAAGGTTTACAATGGGAAAGTTAAGATAAGACTATTCAGGTTTATTGCTCTAGCTAGGATATCATTACGGTTATTTAATTTTGCTTCATGTCCTAAAATGTTAAGGGTTATCAGTGTAACAAATGTCAGAGATCTAACAATTTTAAAAGTTAAGAAAAATGCCATAATATTACATTTGATATTGACTACACTACAAAGTGCTTTTGTTGTTGTTGTTTGTTTGTTTGTATTGTATGCTTGCTTTGAAGCTCAATGGGTAATTCCAGGAGTACTTATACTGCCTAAAATTAGGATTTAGAATGTAGTCCTAGATGCATTATCATCCATCAGCTTTCCAGTCATTTGGTTTTGATAGCTACCTAAGGATAGAGACTACATTTCTTGTGTGTTCATTGAGTATTTTTCATGCTCGAAGACTACTAACCTTAAGTTCTTAGACGAAATTACCTATCTAAGGGGTCTTATGTCTCATTTACCATCTAGAGAAAGTGAGAGTAAAAGAAGGAATCCAAACACATTCCTTATTGGTTAATTTAGTGTCTATATGTTCAATGTCGCTATACTGTTTTTCACCTTTTGTTCCTATTTCTTTGTTCCTTAATCTTTGTTTTTTCTATATGCAAAAAGATTAAAGAAAATAAAACCCATGTAATGCATAGACCTTCTATGGTGTTTCATTTAAACACTAAATATAATAGAGTAATTGTTAGACAATCTGAAATATAGAATTGCCATCATATGTATTGAATACTTTCACAGTCTCCAAACATGCCATCAAACTTGTTTTACAGTCCTTTTAGTGAAAGCTAGGACATGTGGCCCCTCTTCACAACTGTGAGATTTTTTGCTATGTTATTCAATGGAGTACATCTACAATGACACAGTGAATCTTATGAAGGTTAATACAAGAAGTTTTGTATTGCTACATGGTAATGTTGGGTCACATATTCCAGATAGGAAGTCTGTCTAGCTGAGACTTCTGTGTGGCAGAGGGTACAGGTAGATAATCTAGCAAACAATTCAATCAAACAAACACACACACACACACACACACACTCACACACACATTCACACACATTAAACAGTCATGGATCCTCTAGGCTGGTCAGCCAGCAGTTTAACAGCACTGAACCACACAGAGCTAATGAATAACTTAACTAGATACTCCTCCAATTCCTGATTCAAGGACCACTGTAAATTTATTGTTTTATACCATAACGTTTGGGGTGGATGTTTTTATGCAGAACATATGACTCGAGTAAGTAGTAATTTTCTTATTGTTAATGATATTAGGATAATAGTTGTTTCTCAAAAATAAAAAATATTATATTGAGGTTTAAAATATAGTATTTGAGATTTTAATGAAGCAGCTATAACTAAATAAACACAGCAATGCAACTTGTGTCCGTTATATAGGAGAGTTTCTTTTATCATCTTCTTTACATTATTTGTTTGCTACTTGAAAGGATGTTTTATTGAAATACCTACAGAGAAGAAAAGAAAGTAAAAGTAATTTCTGTGAGAAATAAGAGAGGGGTGGAGGAGGTCTATGCCTTCTTAAAATTTTAATCCAAATCCTAGAAGAAAGTAAGAATTAACATAGGATTTAAAAGGAGTTAAAAAATAGACTAGGGAAGAATTAAAGTTAGAATAAAAATGGAGAGATCAAAGAGAACCTTGAAAGGTATGATAAAATCACTTTGTACTGTAATTCTGTGTTTTATGTGGGTGTACCCCCTACTGGTTTCTGAAATCATTTTGGACAAGGACATTATCTTCACCTTTATATTTCTAATAGCTAACATATTGCCTGGTATGTTTTGGGCATCAGAAAATGTCACACAAAGCACAAGTTAAAATCAGTGGAAATTAAAATTATAAAACATGAAGAATAGTTCAAAAACTTGAGATGGTATTCACCAAGGAAGATATTGAAGTTTATGGGTCTGTATTCAGGGTTCTGAGGAATGGTCTGTGTGTTGAATAACTCAATGGAAGCACAACTCATGACACTCAAATTGTATGATGTACAATCAGAAATGAGAGATGGAGAGAGAGACAAACATTGTAATTGAAATCAGTTCACACTCATTTGAAATGAGCACTAATGTGTTAAACGTTTTAAGTTTTCAATATTTTAAAAGTCCTAGTATTAGGATATTATTTTTGTTTTCAGGAATAAAAAAGGTCTATAGATAGAGCATAATTACATTATCTCCCATTTATGAACATTATCACTAGTACATCTGTTAGAAGGGTATTATCATTGTAGTTTTACAAATAAGAGAATTGAAGATTGAAGATTTAAGTATCATGCCAAAAACCACTCAAATATGACAAGAAGCATATAGTCACAAATATAAGTTAATATTATCTTAATTTCTCCACAAAAAAGACATAAGAAATATACCTAATTCATAAATGACTAGAGTTTAAGGCCTACTTAACTCCAAAAACAAATTGCAAATAAAGTACAAATTTTCAGAGTGAAAGATACTAATTTAAATACTTACCTGATAAGTTCTGAATATTTATATGGAAAAAAATTCCTCCCTGAAAGGGGTCAAAGGATGAATAGCATTTTTTTTTTTTTGGCAAGGGAAAGTAGAAGTTTTTATGATGAAATGTGAAAGATGTTAGGTTTTCTGAACCTGTTATGGTAATCGCTGAAATTAATTTCTCAAAAGCTTAGAAATTTGGCAGTGGTATTTGGAGGTTAAGAATATCCCTATGAGAAAAAGAAGAAATTTAAAAAAATAAAAGAGAGAGATGATCAAGGCTAGAGAATCCCTGTTCACCTTTTCACTTGTCATAAAGTAGTGGCTCATGTTTAAAAAAAATGCTATAAAGGTAATTCCCCAGGGAAGAAGCCAAGCCAACAGTTTTAAAGAGCAAAATAGCTGTGGAAATGTTTAAAGGAATACACAGACTGAAAAGAATCTGGATGGAGGCTTGGAAGTAGACAGCCATACATAAATAATAGCTCAGTAAAGATTGGGTGAAGAGAGAAGAAAGAAAAAAGGCAAGAATAAAAGCACATTCTACAGACACATAAGGTTGCATAGGAAAACCAGCCAGAGGAATGGAAAGTTAAAGGTTAAGTTGGCACTAGAGAGAAACAATGGTAATGCCTATAGTGACCGAACAATGGCAGTGATCTTTAAAAGAAAAAAAAAACAATTGAGGAAAATAGAAAGTACTCTGAGCTTATAAGGTGCTGGGACAAGAATAAGGAAATGATTTATTGGCAAGGATCACAGATCAAGCAGTGAGGTGTTCAGGGTGAAAGCATTCTACTGAATTGTTGGGCTCCAAAGCAAGCAGTCAAGGAATTTTTACCTACATAACTCTCAGAGGGCAGAATAAACCACTAAGCTAAAACTTGCCCTACAATGAAATGGTGACAAGGGATTACAAAGGAATGAGGAAGTAAGGACAAAAAATGAGGAAATAAAGACCAGGCTCTATATTTTTGGCACCATGACCTTATAGGAAACATAAAAAAGACTCACCAATCAGAAAGACCTCTTCAAGTATTCTTGATTTAACCCAAGGCCAATAAATCTCTGTAACTTCAAATAAATTGTAAAATGGTTTAGAGAGGCTGACCTACTGTCTTCCTGTAACATGTCTATGTCAGGCACTCTTTCCCACTTATATTTCTCATCTTATAAGATCTCTTGTCACCTTTACTATGCTTGCCTGATTTTGCCTGAATTCTTTTCTTGTCAGGCACCTGACTGAGGTCAACTCAGCCTTCATAAATTTCTGGTATTGTATTTGGTGTCTTGGCAAGAAAGTTAGGGAGTTTGTCTGTGAGGATGAATCATCTACCTAAGTTACATATTGTATCTTAATCACTAAAATATTTACAAATGCTTGCCACCATAGACTCTCAAGGTGGTGATTTCCTTTAAATGAACAATGTATGTACACGAATAGTTGTTATGAAATCAGAGTTTGATTTTGAGATTTAATATAGATTGTAATAGGTGTCATAAATAGTGGGGAAAGCTGTTGGCTCTGGGGTCAGGAGAGACATCATGCTTTAAGAAAAAAATGGGGAAAGGATTAATTTTATTTCCAGAAGTAAATGTTTGATCAGGGAAACAATAACACAAATGGTTTCTCTCCAAGACCATCTACCTGAACATTGCTAAAATATGTGAAGATATATTTCCCAATACTATCAGTAGCCTGAGCTCAAGGGTGAGGGGGATTGTGTGAATATTACATAATTCAAGGTGCCATAAAAATGAGGAAACTTGCATGTCTGGTTTGTCTTTCTGACTGTGGTCTACAAATTCTCTTATAAAAAGATTGATAGGTAGTCCCAGAAGAGTAAAATGCCAAAATAAAACTAGGATGTTGGTCTGCAGTGTGAAATCAGTTGAAGGAAGATGCCCTCTCTCATGCAGGGACAGGAGAAGCAAATGATATAGAGTGTAAAGACTAAAGTAGTGCAGCCAGATACATGGTATCAGAGTCACAAGAGGTATAACAAAATGTGCAATACAGAGATGAGCTATCAGTCTGGAATTTGTAACAAGAAACATAATAACATATGGTACTAAACAAAATGAACTCAATCATGAACCCAATCTGAAATCCACAATCAGAAATAAGAAGAGGGAAAATGAACAACTTCCAAGGATGCATTGTAGTACTATAATTTTATAATGTCACCTTATAGGTATTTAACTTTTCTCCATGAAAAAAAATCGGATTACATTGAAAACTTGTACAGCTGTCAAAGGAGGGGTCATACTTGACTGAAGAAATAAATGCAGTTTGCTGTTAGGTTTCCATATTTCTATTGGGACTAAGAAAAAGATACATGGTGAAATAAGAGAATTTAGATGGTCTTAATAACTGAAGGTCTCCCTCATTCCCTTCTACTTCCCATTCATTCCTGAAATACACAATATCACAACATTGTCATCACAAGGGTCATGACAAGATAATACACAAATACAGTAATAAAAGTAGGGTTGAAAATAAATGAAAAAAAAACAGAAAGAGAAAGAGATAGGAAAGAGAAAGAAGTGTAATAAAGAAGCAAATATTGTCTGTATATTCTGAGAAGCAACACAGATGGGTCTCTATGATTTGTTTTCTTCAATACCACAGATTTAACACAGGACCTAGTAGTTTTAAATCAGTACTATACCAGTAGAGCTCTATGGTATCAGTTCATCTTTATTGATCATATATATTTGTTTTTGAATTAGAATTCTACTACTATTAACTCCACTAGCTAGGAACTCTCAACGTTATATCCATTAGCAGCTCACACATATTTGGGATTATAATGTGTGCCACCATATCTTGCTTTAAATGTTTTGTTTTCCTTCTTTCCAGTGTCATTTTTACTTATTTACATCATTTTTCCAATGTTCTCTTCCTACCAGCATGTCTATTAATGTCTTTTTATTTATAAAGATGCCTTCATATCTTATGCAGCTTGCTGGTACTGCAGCTAGTAAACAAATCTTCACACCTGGGAGTGCTTAGTAGTCTCTTCTTCCTTTAGATGTTATAATTATGAAATATTAAATTATTTAGTATTGGGGAAATTATTTTAAGCTTATGACTTAATAATTCTGGCTTTATATGTATCATCTACCAAATAACAAAATAAGCCGGGATGATTCAACTTTTCTGTTAAACAGAAAGTCCTTACAGATCAAACATTTGAGATAGCCTATTGTAAAAACTGATTCATTACAATTCCATGCCTGAGCTTTTCTGAGACAAATAGATATTTATAATGATCCTCCACTTTGAGCTATTTGACAAAGGGAGCAAAATTGCCAGGCAAGCATGTAAGCATATTGGTCAATCTAGCTTGATTGCTTTCCTCCAGCAATGGGCAATTTTAATTTCCTATCCCATTTATAGTCATCATATTTGAGAAAGGGCAAAATAGGTTAATGAAGTCATTATAATTTCATTCAAATGATATATATTTTAAAAGCTCAATTAAAGAAAGAGATACCGGGGCACCACATTTTAGTGTGCCTTATGAAGATCATTGCTTTACAGTACCTGTAAAGACCTTGAACAAACACATTTCCCAATGCTAAACTGAACAAGAACACATTATTATCACTAAATATATCCATAAAGTAAATTTATTGTAAAATACATGATGTTTTACTGAGAATTCATTGCTCCTTTATGTGGTTTATATTTTATAAGTATAATTCCTGCTCTCTTTAAGGTGATAAAAAGTAGTTATTAATGAGTACTCAGAAGCTAAACTCCACTGGAATTAACTTCATGACTTCATGGCTTACTAGATTTTTACACGTGAAGCATATTGACAAATCAATTTTGTTTTCAATTTCTTCAATTGTAAGAGGAACATATATGGACCCACTATGTTAGCGAATGAAATAAACAATATAAAGTCCCAGTGATTGAAAATAATTTTGTTTATTCCTATCATTATTCATGTTGATGTTATCATTATTTCACAGTTTTATGAATATAGAAATTTCTGAAATGAAACACTGTCCTATTTTCCCCCCTGTTCTAGTAATAACACTACCCAACACTGTACCAGCACAAGATGCCTCACCTGATTATTGAAGATGAAATATTTTAGTTCATTTATGATGTCATTCATTATGATATTACACAGGTCTTTGTGTGTATTCCTAGATTGTGAAGAATTGGAGGCATCATAAGATAAGCAATTTTTCAATTACATAGTAAAAGCTTGTTGAACTAAAATAAGACCCAAGACTATTTTAATCACTTTTTTCTCTTTGCTCCAGCATTATAAATGTATATTATACAATTTCTCTTTTAAAAAAATATTTGTTTTTCCTTTCTGACTAGGAAAGATCAGATACTACAATCCGTCTAATAGGGGTAGAAACACTTTCCCCAATGGGCAAAAATTTAGGGGGGTAAAAATTTTCTTTCTTTTTTTAATAAGTTTTTTTTATTGTGTAAATACGGTACAGAGGGGTTATAATCACACAAGCAAGGTAATTAGTACATTTTTTATCAAGCATTGTTGCCTCATTGTATAATTATTCCAGCATCTGTGAAAATAGAGGGGAAAAATGTCCTAGAGGACATTCAGCTATGGTCTTTTTATCTAGAACACACTGATTCCTTACTTCTCTAGCATAAATGTACTATACCTTTTGAAAAATTGTGTTTTATTTTAAAGACGATGCATAGAGTGGTTATATTTATATAACTTAGGCAATGCATTCCTGTCAAACAGTGCTACCCCTCCATCCTTTTCTCCCACTTTCCTCTCCCCTGACTCCCCTCCCCCTCATTTCCAACATAGTGTCTTGTGAGTATCGCTGTTGAATTTGTTCAAACCTTGTCCTTTCTCTCATCATGTTGGTTTTCCCTTTGGCTTCTCCAAATTAGATAAACATATATATAAAATTAAATCAGATAAACATATATTTAAAATTAAAAACAGTGCCAACAGGAGTAAAGCAAGGGAAAAATTGACAGAAAAAAGAAATAACTTCACATAGTACGTTAAAAAGAAAGGAAACAATCACTTGTTTCTATTTCTTTGAGTTCATTTTGATTAGCATCAATGTATAAGTTTATATGCACATAGCTAGTGAGCTATTTTGATCCTCTTCTAGAACTATCCTAGACATACACTAATTATTACAAATGAGGGAAACCATGGAGCCTATGTTCCTTTGGGTCTGGCTTACTTCATTTAATATGATTTTTTTTCTGTGTTTTCCCTTTCCTTATGACTGGGGTGATTATCTTCTATGAGTCTAGCTCCATGCATGATATTGAAAGAAATGTACTGGTACTTGTCATTTTCCTGTCTCAGTCTTTGGATTACATATTTAATCTACCATGCTCAGTGAGAAAATACATTCTTCTGAAAACAGTGATTTTTTTTAATGAGAAAAAAACACACTTTGATGTTCCCATTAACATCCACGGAAGATAAAGAAAACAAATTACAAAAAGGCATCACCTAAGACATAGATAATTGATTGTAAAGTTAAATAAAAATACTGAATCACTTCAATTGGAGAATCTTAAAATTTTAAGCTTAATCTCTCCAGCAAGATTGAACCAAAACAACATATAATTATTAAATTATTTGATAATAAATTATAAAATGATGGTAAAAAGAAAAATAAAATTTTACACTTAATGATAATATTCTCATCACCCTATAAAGTATAAAAGTCAACAAGAAATATAAAATTATACAATTTAAATTATAATTTTAAGGAAATTGTTATAAAGACAGCAAACAAAATTATACAAAAAGAAACAAATAAAAAGAAATAAAATGATTGAAGGTTTTAAGCCAATCTAGGCTACATAGTGAATCCATATATTTCTCACCAATATAATAAATTAAAAACCATCTATCAAAAGACCATAAAAGTTGAAACAAGAAGCTTCTACTCAAAAAAACTTTTTATTTAATACATAAAAGTGAATAGTATGTAAATGTGCAATTTAAAACTCCACAAATACCAAAAGACAAAACATATAAAGCAACAACTAAGATTCAATTGACAGAAGTAGAACTTGAATCGCCATTATAAATTCAGCTTAAAAATATTAGAAATATAAAAATGCAAACTAAAATCATTATGCCCTACCACTTTATGTGAAAGAACATTGTTATAAAAATTCATAGCCTTCAAATATCAAATATCGGTGATGATGTGAAATGACAGAATTTTTATATATTGCTGGCAGGCAGGAATGCAAATTACTACAAACACTTTCCCAAATTACTTGGCACAATCTAAAAAAGTCGATGACATATATGTCCAAGCACAAGAAATTGTAATACTCAGACTTTATAGGTAAAAGTGTGTCTATACATAGTCCAAGAGACATAAATAACTTCACAGGAAAGCTTTCCATAATGTTAGAAACACTGAGAAAACACCTAAATGCCCATCAGCAAAGTAAATAACTATGTTATTTCATTCAGTATAATATTATGTTGCAAAAAATGAATAAACTTTAGCTACCTATAAAAACACCAGGGGGAGAGCCCAAATTAAAAAAAATTTGATTTAAACTACAAAAGAAAGTTTCAACTAGGTCAGCTAGATGTATATTAGAACATTTATTAGATACCATGTAAAACAATGACTTGATTAGAGTCAAATTTATTAAGCAAACAAAAAAAATTCCAAGTCTTGGACACGGCTTCATTTATCACTAAGTATCATTTATCACTAAGTATCTCACTTAGATATTAAAGTATTCCCAGGGTGCACGAAAATAGAGATTTCACCAGGGCACTGGTGGCTCACACCTGTAGTCCTAGCTACTCAGGAGGCTGAGATCTGAAGATTGAGGTTCAAAGCCAGCCCAGACAAGGAAAGTCCGTAAGACTCTTATCTCTGGTTAACCACCAGGAAACTGGAAGTGATGCTCGAGCGCCAGCCTTGAGCTGAAGAGATCTGGAAAGTTTCCAGGCCCAGAGTTCAAGCCCTACGACTAACACCCCCCACCAAAAAAAAATCATTTGTCCTATTTATCATTCTCAAGTTTAACTGACAGATTAAATAGCACATAAGCATTAGTAGCACTTAAGTAATATATTCATGATAAATACTTATTCAGTGAGCAAATGGGGTCAGGATCTACTACACAGGAGAGAGATAAAGGTAGAACAGATGGCTTACAAAACAGTATGTAAGGTTTGTTGAGTGTTAGTGGTTCAAACATGTAATGCTAGCTGCTCAAGATCTAAAGATCTGGAATATCACTCTGAGAGGCCACATTTTCCTGTAGTATGCAAGACTTCATCTCCAATTTACCAGAACAAAAATAGGGTTAGTTTGTTGGCACAAGTAGTAGAGTACCAGCTGAACAAGCTATACAATTTTTATTACATAGTTCCAAAGAGAATCATTTAATTTTAATAACATTTACTTTGTATATTCAGTAAAATATGTACATTTGGAAGAATGAATTCTACCCTAGTTCTTTACTATCATTTTTCTATTGTATTTATTAAAGTAATTCCTTTATTAATGAATTATTTGATTGTCTAGTGTTTCACTAGGAAAACATAATAAAATATAAAAATATGGCTTTATTACCTCCATTTAATTGTAAAACAACTATATATGCTAGCTACATTCCTCTGCCAACACAGAATGAATTCAAAGAAATTGTCTGATATTTGTACACCAAGAGTCTTTTTAAAACTTTTTTTACAAATATGTAGCATTCATTGCCTCTATAATATCTCTTTGAATATACTTTCTTATTTTCTTTTTAATGTTGTATATCAGCAGCCGTGTGGTGACACAAATTTTATTTCCACTTGCATGGAATTGCCCTATCAAAGAGTAAGTGCATTAGTAATTTTCAAATATACTATTCCACAGTGATTTTATGTCCAAAATATGTTGAGGTTTGTTTAGAAATATGTAGAAACAGATTACTAAACACAAAAAGGATTCTATTTGGGTAGATGATTAAAGTGCACAGAGAAGACAGTTAAGACTGAAAAAAGTCTTCAGAAAGTGATATAGGTCTGATTCAACTTCAAGAAAGAAGGAGAAAAGTTGAGTGGAAGTGTCTAGTCAACCAATTCTTTTCATGGAAAATTTGGCAGAAGATTCAGTCTTTCTTGTATCTACAGAATGGATCTCCTTCTATATCTCTGCTTTATCTTATCAATAGTAACCAATATGGGAGGCCAAAGAGCCATAGCAAGGGTCTATGGTTAGTTATGCTCCCTCTAATTGAACCCCTTGATAATTTAAAGTAAGACTTTTATGTGTTAACATTGGGGATAGAGTGTTTGTTCTCCTTTGTTTATTATGTTTTATAAGATTTACTCATTTTTTTCCATTATAAAAACTAGCTCTGCCATTTCCTAGTTTCTGTGGGAAGGAGGTATCTGGCTGTGGTCAGTGTTCTCTGTCTCTCTGTCTCTCTCTCCAAGTTATAAATGTATCTCTTGTCCATAGACAGAAGTTTGTTTTTTCCTTTGGAGAAATCTGATCAGCTAACACAGATGGTCATTCCAATTTCCAGGTAAATTTAGAATGAATGATGAGTGACAAATGGTGTTGTTAAGTCCAGTTACTTGGGAACATTTTGCTTTATCTTGCAAACATTGCATGCAGTGGTTTGTATATGCTTGGCTGTTTAAGGGAGAATGACAGTTCGTTTTGGCTAGGCAGCTACTTTTTGGATTGCCTGCATGCTCTGATTTGGTTCTTTTTTGTTTTTAATATAGAAAATGAATTTTCTTTCCCAACTACTTTTGTTGAGAAGATTGGAAGATTTTATTTTTAATTATATTTCACCAACAGGTAAATCATACAGGTATTTAGTGTCAGTTTACCCACAGCAACAGCAAAGCATTTTGTCAAATTCTTCATTTAAGTGTTCTATGTCTTTGGTTATTCTGTCTTTAAATAAGCATAATTATACTTGACTCTTAATCTACATCATTGTGTGCTATGAAGAGGCTCAATTAAATTAAGGAAAACAAAACAATTTTGAATATATAAAACACTATGGATGAACGTTTATTAATATTCAACTTTTATCAGTATTACTTGAGAAGATTGCTTTTGAAACATCTATAAAATATATTATTATAAAATTCTAAGAAGAGCTTGAAATATTCTGGGAAAATTTATGCAATAAATAATTTAACAAACTGTTTACTACACAGTCCATATAAACAAGCTTTCTTATTTATATTTCAGTTCCATGTGACTGAAAAATAGATTAGAAGATGTGAGTCACTAGAAGTACAGGAAAAAACATTATTGCTCATTCTGAACAGTGAAGGAGTTTTGAATGAAGTAATAAATAGCTATTTGGTCATGGTAGTTAAGAGTATTCCCTCTAATATTATATGATAGAAATATATCTGGGAAAAGCAGACATGAGTTACCATGCTTTGCTGAGTGCCTCTTTTGGCTTAAAATATTGATCCTCAAATCAGCTTTAAAGAAAATTGTCTCCTATGAGATAGGCACAAAGCTGTGGCAAAAATCTCATTCACTTGTAACATGAACATTTTGCCAAGCAAACCCACTTAAATACTACCATTATAAGGCTCAGCAATGGATGAAATAAATGCTTGTCTGAAGTAGAGATGTTTAAATACATATTCACAATGGGAAATTTTCTATTCAAATTATTTAACACACAGTATAAAGACCAAATCTTGCAGAGAGTTCTCTGTATCCAGACTGAGCTGTATGCCATTATCCTTATGCCTTTCCTGTGGGGTTTTCCCCAAGGGGCACATTTACCTATTCTGCATTCTATCTTGGTTAGTTTCTTTGACCTTTTCAGGCTTTCATTTCATTCCTTTTGACTTACAAATCGCTTTCAATCTATAGTAAATGCAATGGATAAATAGCACAATTTTAACTTTTCACCTCTTTATCTTAAATATACTCTCTCTGCAAATTGCTGGTAGTATTTATAGCCATGAACCAATATTCTACTTTTCTATAAGAGATAAGAGTCAATATATCTGAAATTTCTAATCTTTTCCCATTCTAGACAAAGGCACACTACTTTTTATTTATTTATTTATTTTTACTTAGCAGCCAAAATTCACAAGACAAGAATGTAAGCAGACACAAGACACTATATTGAAAAATGAACTTCACAACTTCAATGGAGGAGTGGTTAAGGGAGGTGGGGAAGGGAAGGGATAGTGGGAGAACAACAAAGGAGGGGGTAAAAATGCTCCAAAAGAAATGTAGTCATTACCTTATTCATGTAACTGTAACCCCTCTGTACAACATCTTTACAATAAAATAAAAATTTTAAAAAGAAAGAATGTAGATAGAAAACTTCAAGGTGGGGCTGGGAAGGTGGCTCAGTGGTAGAGTGCTGCCTTGCATGCATGAGGCCCTGGGTTCAATTCCCCAGCACCACATAAGCAAAAAGAAAAAAGCCAGAAGTGGCTCTGTGGCTCAAGTGGTAGAGCACTAGCCTTGAGCTGAAGAGCTGAGGGACAGCGCTCAGGCCCAGAGTTCAGGCCCCACGACCGGACCAAAAAAAAAAAAAAAAAGAAAAGAAAAGAAAACTTCAAGGTGCTCAAATCTCACTAATATAAAACTGAATTATGAGGCAATGGTGTTAATCACTTATGTTGATAGAGATAGGTTAAACAGATTATTATATTACTACTTCTGTTTAAAATTTATTTCAAAATTCTTCATTTCATAAGCATGTTATACATATGATTTGACAAACAGTGCATCAGTTGACTAAAATGATCACGTGATTCATGTGACACAATTATCTGTCTATAAAGACAGTTTCTGAAAGAAGACTCATCAGAGAAAGAAAATGATAAAAATAACAACAAAATCACAGGGTGTAGATATCTGCTTTGCAATTGATTTTAGAAAATCCTTTGACATCAAATAATACTAATTCTCTCCATTCCACCTTCTCATTTACTAAGAGACAGATGAAAACTGAGGTCACTTAGTGATAAATGATGGGTCCCTGCCCTATTTCAATTTGGTTTTCATGATTTTTATCCAAGTACTTTTTTTTTATCAACAACTAGAATCTCTTATAGTGATATCTTTTGGTGTGAAGACCCTATATATTATTATTTTATTATTTTTTAGAGGTTATAGTTACATAAGTAATATACTGATTACATTTCTTGTCTAACTTGTTAACTCTTCCTTCATTTTTCTCCCTCTTTTTCTCCTTCCTCTATACCCCCCCCCAGTTGTACAGATCATTTCCAACATATTGTCTTGTGATTATCACTGTTGCATTGGTTCCCACTTTGTCCTTTTTCTTGCCATTTTGTTGTTCCCTTTCCCTTCCCTAATTCAGATAAACATATATATAATACTTAGGGTACCAAAACAGAACACAGTGACAACAGGGGATAATCATATTAAGTGGAGTAAGTCAGATCCAAAGAAACATTGGTCCCATCATCTCCCTTATTTGTGATAATTAGTGTACATTTACAATAATATTAGATAAGCAGAATAGTTCAATAGCTATGTATATATCACTATATAAGATGATGCTAAGCAAAATGAACTTCAAGAAACAAAAGGTTTTACCTTGTTGTTGTTTTCAATGTACTACATGATTTCTCTTTTCTTTTGTGTCTTTTTCTCCCTGTTTAAGACCTTATTATTATTATTATTATTTTTATTTTTGTTATCATTATTATTATTTGGTTGGTTTTCCTCACATTTGCTCTACATTAAGGTTTTTTTTTGTTTGTTTGTTTGTTTTGCCAGTCCCAAGGCTTGAACTCAGTGCCCTGAGCTGCTTTTGCTCAAGGCTATTATTCTGCCACTTTGAGCCACTGAGCCACTTCTGGCCTTTTCTGTTTATGTGGTACTTAAGAATCGAATCCTGGGCTTCATGGATCCTGGACAAACACTCTACCACTAAGCCATATTCCCAGGTTGATTTTTTTAAAGTATATTAGACACTCCCTATTCCTGTGCTATTTTTTCTATTTTTTTCTATTTTTAATTCTTTTATTTTGAAAGATGTATGTTTACATCATGTTCCTTACTTTATGGAGAACAAACACATGCAAGAAGTTGGAAGTCTTTTATCTTCCCAAGAGTTGAAGAAACCTACTGGCACTGAGACTTAACTCTATGCTGCACTTATTCATTAGCATATGCATTCTTTAGTTGCAACTCTATCAGATCTCCACATGCTGATGACTTCGTTTATTTCTCAAATGGTTCAGTATGGGCAGAGAAAGAGTAATAATACTCAAATATCCTAAGGGCAATATCTCAGTATAGTCACTGTATTTCATATAATATGTCATCTTGGAAAACTTTTTATTTACAATTATCTGATACAAGGAATATACACTAATATATATATATATATATATATATGGGGGATCATAGAGCTTAAATTCTGGGTTTAGCTGTTGTCCCTCAGTCTTCAGCTCAGGGCTAGCGCTCTACCACTGAGCCACATCGCCACTTCCGGTTTATTGGAGATAAGAATTTCACGGACTTTCCTGCTCTGGCTGGCTTTGAACCGCGATCCTAAAATCTCAGCCTCCTGAGTAGCTAAGATTACAGACATGAGCCACCAGCGTCCCCCTACACTAATATATTTTTTTAGAGTTCTAATATATATTGATTTTTTTATATTTCATTTTTGTGGCCTTTGTTTTTCATGTACTGTGAGGATAATTTGATACTAAGGAAATGTCTTTTTTGATAAACACTTTAATTTATTGCTCAACAAAGGTCTGAAAAAAAGCCTGGTGGATTTCATAGTCAAGGTCTTTCTATCTTACATTTTATTTTACCTCCAATCTAGTTCCATTCATTTAGAATTATACTGTGAATAAATTTGATTCCAACTAACCCAAGGTAATGTATCCTGAAAGTACATAAAACTAATGCAAGTTCATTTGTTACTGACTCAAGAATAATAAAAATCATGTTTTAAACTGGGAGAGAGCAGGGGAAGGAATGACATTATCCAAAAATATACATACTCTTTACTTGACTTGTGTAACTGTAATCCCTCTGAACATCACCTTTGTAAAAAATATTTTTAAAAAATAATATTTAAAATAAAAATTAAATATCATTCCATATATTAATTTCTTTGACTACTTGGAATGTTTTCTAATATTAACATACCACCATTACTCAGCTTGAGTACTTGCTGTGAGCATTGAAAAAACAAACAGAAGAATTACACTACAGGCAAGTGCAAATGCTGAAATTTTAATGGTTGTTAAGTAAATCTGAGCTTAAAAATAAACAACAGATTTAATAGAAGCCTAATTACTGTCAGATGCAGGGTTATTTAAAAACAGAATTTATATCTGTACCTGTCATGAAATATATTTCCTCTTAAAGGATAAATTGTATTTGTATTTTAAATTATAGACTCTTTCAGGCAAGTAGGAACTTCTCTGTTTAATTATTGATCACTTTTTTTTAGAAGGTATAAGACCTGTCTTGAAGATATAATAAAATTAGAACAAGAAACTACAAAAATGTAGTGTGCAGACAAACACTCCTCTCTGTCTGGAAGTATTTGTCCACTTCCCCCTAATTCTTGAAGTATCGGTTAAGTTATATTTTGATTTCTTCTTTGTTCTACTTGCTTTCGTACTTGTGTTACTGCTGACAGTGTTAAGTAGCAGTTGTAGAACTTTAAGTGCTGTTTTTTTTTATTGATTACCATTTCATAACTGGTGTTATTTAGGTACATAGACCAATATAAGGTCATATGAAGATCTGGCTTTATCCATGTACATTATCCATCTATCTATTAATCACTCATTACTCGTCTAAACCATAACTGGCAAGATGGGCATAATATGGGCAAAAGAGAAGTATTTGATAGTTGTGGTAACTAATCTCATCCATTATAGATTGGAGAAATGAATCATGGATACACAGACAGGTTGTTTGGGATGTAACTAAGGCAACATTAAAGATTTACTGGGTGTCAAAATGTGAATCTCTTGCACATCCCTCTTACTTTCCCTTTAACCAACCTGATCTCTCTCAGCTCAGGGAGAGGCTTTCTGCTAAGTTTCCTTATCTGTTTAGGTCTAGACAAAGCTGTAGAACAACAATTACTTCTGTTCCTTTCTCTTAGCTATGACTGATAAACTCATACTGCTGAAGTATGTTAGCATACCTGAACAGATTTTGTCGCATTGTCCTCTGCTTGGGTCCAAAGAAAATCATTTTCAAACTGTCTATTCTGTGGTCCAAGTAAACTTTGTCCCCATCCAATGCATATTTCCCAAGCCTACTGAATTTCTCTAAATTCACTGACACTCTTCCTCACATAATCTATATTGTAAATCTCTTCACTCTCAATAGAAAAAGTGGGATGTAAGTTCCTAAATAAAATTACATGGCAGGGTAATGCAAAGTGTGGAGGACTCCGTGCATGTAATGCATTTTTATGTCTCTCATTCTAATTGTTTGTGTCTGTTTACCTCAGCAAAGCTGGCAGAGACGTTCCAGCACAGGGGACATTTGCCTTTGCCCATATAAATTTGGTGCCACGAGTCCAATTAACCAAAGTGGCTTTGCTCTTCTCAAAAGCCAGAGTCAAGAGAACACAGAGTCGGACCTGGCAGTGGACAATTAAGTGTATCTTAAGCTCCTGGTTTTTGTGTGAAATTTATGTGAATGGATAATAAGAATCTTTTCTTGTCTTTGTTTCCTTTGCACATTTAGATAAACTGGAAAACACATTTGATTTATTTGGACTAGTCCTTGAGTATATTGACTTTGACATATTCTGATTGGAGCATTCATTGCCTTATCCCATATCTCCCAGAAGTAATCTGCTCTACTTTTGTCCTTTGTCTTTATGTGTTACTTATCTAAAGGATTAGTTTACTAGGGCTGTGTACAGCACCAAAATCTTAGTAGTCCTCTTATTCCAGTCGACCCTGCAGAATGGTGTGTACTGTAGTTCTCATCAGATCAGTATCTGCATAGACAAAACTTCCTGTGGATCTAAGGAACAAAAAGGGTCAACTAATGCAACAGTTGTACTCACAGGACACTATGGTGGAAATGAACTTTACAACTTAGAGGGACAGGAGTCAAGGGAGAAGGAAAGTAAGAGAAAATGAGAAGGGTTAACAATGTTTCATAAGAAATATATTCATTATCTTACTTGTGTAACAGTAATCCTGTATATCACCCTTACAATAAAATTAATAATAATAATGTATTTTCAAAAACCAAATGGTACTGTTTCCATCTTGTTTCACTTTGAGGGGAAAGGATTAACTGAGTATGAAAATTCTCCCTTAGATTAATCCATATGGGGGATGTACATATTGGCTTGAGTTTCATGGCCAGACTGAAAAGACTAGGAACTTACAATGTACAAGACTTCAAACAGCATACATCTTTTAATAATATACCAATCTGACCTGGACATGGTTGCAAATGCCTGTAAATCACAGCTATTTAGGAGCAAATAAAGTAGCATCATGGTTCAATGTTGACCTTGAGCAAAAGTGGAGTACTATATCTGAAAAAATAGAGAGGAAATGATTTGAGTGTAACTGAAGTGGTAGAGCTCTTATCTAGCCAGTACACAGCCCCTCAGTTCAAACCCTAGTACCTGGAAAAAGAAGAATTAAAAATAAAAAAGTATCATGATGGGCCTGTCAATGTTGCAGATGAACAAGTCTGAACTGGAGACACCTACTTGTGGCCATGTGATTATGTGCTCACATGCCCACACCTCCCTGGGCATCTGGAGATGTTGCTGTAACTCTGTGTAGCAACAAGGATCTTGTGAGTCTAAAGTCTATTTCTGAGAGTAGTTTGGAGACCTTCTTTAGGTTGACTCTTGTTTTCATTGCAAAACATTATTCTAAACCTTGGAAAAACTACCTTCTAGTCTTTTCACTAAGAAGTGGCGTTTGAATAAATATACCATCGCAGATCCTAATTGTCAAAGGCAGACAATGGATCTTTTGAATTACAAAGTATTTCACATGTAAAAGAAAGAAAAAAAATTAAAGAGTTCTCTCTTACTCAGCTCTTTTAGTGGTATCTGTAAAAAAGATATAACAGAGGGGTAATGAATGGCATTAAAGGGACTCCTTTGTCAAGATTATACCACAGAATCAGATTTACAACAGAATTAAAATCCTTAAAGTAGAAGATCCTTTGGATCTCTTTGGACTCCTGATTTAATGCACATATCCCTCTCTGAATCCAGCTCCATTTCCTCAAGTTAATTCCTTTGATTCAGGGAAAGGAAATGTATAAGAATTACCTAAAAGAACGGCCTGAAGTATTTGTCTTGAATTTGGGGGCACTCACTTGTAATCCTTGCTTCCTTTTGAACTCTCTGCCAACAGATCACTACCTCTTTCTGATTTTCTTTTCTTGGGGACCTCTGGGTTATCAAGTTTTTGCATAGATTTAGCCATGAATAGAATGAGACTTCTGAGAGTGTGGTCATACAAAAGTGATTAAATGAATAGTGAACCTCAGTCTCTTCTTAAACTAAACGGGTAGTGGGTGTAGTCTGGAGCTTGGCCTTCTTCTGCCCTCTCTGGAAATGTTAGTTGAAGTCTTTCATAATTTGAAACTAAAATTCCCTTAAAGGTTCACATGTTAATACTGTTGGTTACCACCCCGTAGCACTATTTTAAGAGATTCTAGGAACTTTTGTAGGTAGGTTTAGCTGGAGAAAGTTGGTCACTAAGTTTGAGTGACTAATTAGAGGGATTTGTCCCTAGCCTCTTGCTATCCTTTTCTCTCTCTGCATTTTATATATCATAATGTGAGGTGTCTCTCCCTGCTTTTTTACTAGTATGATGTGAATAATGCTGTCCCATCCTGTTGTTCTCACCATGCTGGGCCCAAACCTCTGTAGCATTGAGGTAAATAAATCTTTCCTCCTATAAGTTGTTTCTGTTAGCTATTTGAATGTATCTATTTATTTGTGACTAAAATGAAGTTAAATGCTGGTTTGGGCTATATGCGTTATGATTTCAACCTTTAAAATTCCATAAATTAAAAAAATAGTACAGTTGATTACTTAAACTATTATTGAGAGATAATGTCTAAACTACCTATTTGTTACTAGTGAGTGAATTAACACTGCAGTTTTCTTATTTTATTGACAGGGAAGAATAAATACTCTAATATAACACATACACAACCCTCTGTAATTAAGAATTTTTTTATGGTTTTGTAAAAAATACTGTACAGAGGGGTTACAGTTACATGATTAAGGTAATGTGTATTGTAATTAAGAATTTGATAGAAACTGTATTCTATTTAGCTTTTTCTGTTCTTCTGTAATAGTACTATGTATGTTTATTAAGATAAATAATTGGTGTGCCTTTGGAAATTTTCTTTGGTAGGTCTTTCTCATCCTCATCTAGTAGACTTTTTTTAATGTGCAAGTTTTCTTCAAAGCAGGCTGGGACAGCCCATGAAGTCAGTGAATACCAGGCTGGAGAGACAGGACCCCAGCACTGTGGCTATGCATACTGACATGTTGCTTTCTCACCACAACTGCTAGCTAGTATTATTCATTCTCTTTCTTGATGTCTTTCTCTCTTTCTCATATTTTCTTTGTTTTTCATGTCCTTCCTTCCTTCCTTCCTTCATTTCTTTCTTTCTTTCTTTCTTTTTCTTTCTCTTTCTTTTTTTCTTGTTTCCTCTTCTTCCTTTTTTCCTCCCTCCCTCCTTCTCTTTCTTCCATTCAGTCTATAGAACCTCTTTTCTCAATAGTATTAGTATTTTAGGATTTGAATTCAAGGCCTGTGCTTGCTAGGCATGTACTCTACAGGCTCAGCTCTTTTGTGCTTTAAATACTTTTAGCTAGTAGACTCTCATTTTTGCCTAGGTCCAGTCTCAAACTTTAATCCACATAGCTGAGGTTACAGATATTTGCAACTGTGGTATTTGGCTTTATTTTTTTATTGTGATGGAGTCTTGTTAACCTTTGGCCCAGGGTGTACTCAAACCATGAACTCTTGATCTCTGTCTCCCGAACAACATTTATTACAGAGATAAGCAAAAATACCTTGCTCTTTAGCTCCTTTGGTCAAATCTGTTAGTCAAATTTGTATTCGTTTACTTGGGAAATCTGACAATTTTCCCAAATTTGTTCATTTAAGATATGCCATTTCCACTTACTTCTTTTCCTCCTCTGCCTTCATTTGGTAAGCAGTGGGTACTAAATGAGTAAGGAATACATGATGGTTCTTGAAAGCGACTTGGGAGAGAGTTACAAAGTCACTCAGGCCTATGGGGAGGAAAGACACAGTGTCTCTACTTAAATTTTCATTCATATTTCTTTTATTTTTAAACAATCTTATTTAAAATTTATTATACATGTAAAAAGTGAAAATTATATATGCTAAACTAGTTGATGATTTGCAAACTCAATACATATGCATAGCTAAGCCAAGGTAAAAAAATCATTACCACTTACATGCTATATAACATGTGTTATTAACTAAGTAAAATCTACTGAATTTTTAAAGAGTTTGTTTTCTTTAATTAAAATGTGTGAATTTTATTTGTGAAATTGCATAAATGATGTTATCAATATCTGTGTATAATTCTTTCTACACACAAAATCATATTTTTGTTATATACAAAAATGGAATGTGCGAACACAGATATGCTCAGCTTTGGTAAAATATGCCCAGACCATATCAATGCATACTCTGGAATGTGAATTGCCTTTTTAAAAATATTCTATACCATTACCAATGCTTAGTTACATGAGATTTTTATTCATATTAAAAACTGTGATTTGCATCTACATCCATTCTAATAGTGTAATTGGAATATTATTATTTTCCTTAGGAAGAACCAGAGTTTAGATCTTTTCACTCAGTGCACACATGGTTGACAATATGGATGCTTATTCTTCTTGATTCTCTATCCCTTGCAAGCTAAAGTTCTCTCTGCATTTTCCTGGCTGTGTTGCAGATTGCCCCACGTTGTACAGAAAACCCTCTGCTTTTGTGGTTCCACTTTTTGCACTGGCTTCCTTGTCAGTAGTTTTCTGCTCCCTGTTCCTTTTCCTACCTCGAACAGCAAGGGTGGCATAAGATCCTTGCGGGCATAATAGCTCACTATCTGTCTTGTTTTCTTATATCTGTCTGCAAGTCTCCTCTTTATCTGAATTGGAATGTGCTCTCTCCTACTAGAAATGGATGTGTCTTGAGTAGTTATTCCAGTTCAAGTATGGTAACATAGTATATGAAAAGGGTAAGAATATTGAGATTTGGTGAGGTATTTTGTACAAACTACAATGCTTTTAAGAGGAACTCGCCCAAATCCATTAAGTAGTAAATATTTGTCAGAGGAGAGTCCAAGTTGGAGCTAACCAGGAGAAATTCCATTATATTGTTGCTTAAGGTTAAGTCCTTAAGTACACTCTGGTTAGGAAAATTAGTTATATGTTAGCTATATTTTATACAAACAAAATTAAAATTAATAGATGTGGTATCATTTCAAAGCAGAGATTTTCGACAACATGAGGTCAAATTCTAGCACAAGTGCAAGCATTCAGAGAGTGAGGAACATTTGTATGGTCTGGAATATTTCAGATTCCCAGGAGAACAAGAAAGATAAGTGTGCTTTTAACCTTAATTGTCTTTAAGCTAAGGTATTAATGTCTGGGAAGTATTAGTTAATTGGGATCAGATTTAGGAAAATAAAATAGTCCTAGCAACACTGCCAACTTAGAGTAAACAAACTTAAAGTTCAAGAAGGTATTCTTCTGACAAAATTATTCAGAATGTTTCAGAAAGTAACTGGAAAAAGTTTGATGGATTCATGAGATCTTTCCCATACCTTTTATCTCTACTACCAATTACAGATTAGTATTTGCTCCAAACACTCCTCTGAAAACAGTCATAATGTTTTAGTTGTCGAGTCTTCTCAAATGACTACAACAGTGCAGACGATACGCCTTCTCTCTTATAACTCAGTGATACAATATACAGGCCTTTAACTGTTCTTTCTCCTTTCTGGTTTCTCTTTTAATCCCTTTTACCCTATTTTCCATTTCACCACCTCTAAAGTATCCCTGCTATTCACAGTTCAGTTATTGGACATTATTTTCTGCACACAATTTTAGTGGGTTAATTTAATTCCTCCATAAGACTAATCCTTTATTCTAGAGACTTCTAAATTATCTCCTCTCAATCATGTAATATGGACCTGCATTCTAAAAAGAGCTTACTAGACATAGTCAGTGTGGTTGTTCATAAAAAAGACTTTAGTTTCAGTGATTTCCAGGTTACCTTCCTTTCGCCCCCAAAGTGTGCTCTTTCCTTTTCGCTTTTCCATTCAGTTAATGAAATCACTATTCAGGGAGTCACCCATGCTAGGAAACCTCATTATGATCCTCAACTCAACCATTTATCTCATCTCTCACATTCAATCAGTCAGCACATCGTGCTAATTCCATCTCCTGAATATCTTTGGGATCTGTCTTCCACTTTTCATTCCCACAGCTACCTATGTTGTTTACAGGCTCATCATCCCTTGTACAGCTTGTAACCCTGGCCTCCTAACTAACTTCCCTGACCGCTACGATTGGCTCACAAATACCCTGACCTTCCATTGATCTTTTGCACAACTATAAATGAGTGTTCCTAAAACATAAATCAAATCACATCCCACACTTGCTTTAAAAGCTGCAATTACAGAAGGAAATTTGTGTTTTATGAGATCTGGCTTAGGATGAGCCAGAATCACAAACAGTAACACTTTCTTTGAAAATAAAACATAAATTACATATTTTTCTTTCACAGAGAAAACATAGAAAATGTATGAAATGTTCTTATTAATTTTTACACAGTGGGTGATAATTGTAGTTAGTAAGATCATAAGCAATACTACATATTTTGTTATTCAAGAGTACAATACAAATGTGCTTTATGCATTGTTCACTTTTGATTTTTTTAAGTAATTCTGTATTACCTTTTTTCCTTCTCTCACACACACCCACATATACATTATATATTATGTACATACTTTACACATATCTATATGGTATAAGCAACAATATAAGTGAAACAATATTTATGAAATCATAAAAAATTATGAATTCATTAAAATGAGTCTAAACTAATTAGAAAGGTTTTTTTTTTTTAGTAAGAACTCTTGGGGTGCAGTGAAAAAATGAAAATTGTTTCTAATCAGCACTTTTTCCTTTAATGAATAGGGCCAATGAGTTGGTATTAAAATGTGCATTTATAAATAGGTTTCTGCAGGCATGTGATATTACACACCTGCCCGATAGCTTTAAATTGCAAATGTGAGTTTTTTCTTGTCTTTTTCTATTTTGTATATATTTATAGCAATTGATTAAATTGTTTCTCATACGTGACAAAACTTCTATTACTTTCATGTATTTGAAATTCAAAGTGTTCTGCTTAACAGCAAAATACTGACTCACTTCGTGTATTATTAAACTTTATTAAGTGGAGAATTTGATAAAATACAACCTCATGAATTATTATTCTCTTTCATTTCCAGAAAATTGTTTTAGTTTATAAAGAAGTCATTCTAACATAAGGTTTTTTTCTTTTCCTTCTTTTTCTCTTCCTAAAATGCTACGAATAATTCTAGATTTCGGATTTGTGCTTGTGGAGAGATTCGAAACTCAAGAAATACATAAACCATGAACTCCTAGTTTCAATGATCCCTTTCTCTTAAAGAGAAGGAATGAAGGAATGAAAATGAAATCTGTGCAGTTGATATCTAATGATCAATTAAAGAACTAATGTTCTTTTTGCAGTATTTTTTAACCATATCCATGAAAGGAAGACCTATCTCTATTTATTTATTTATTTACTTACTTATGAATAAATAATTTATTTTGTCATCGATCATGGGGCTTGAACTGTGGGCTTGGGCGCTGTCCCTCAGCTCCTCAGCTCATGGCTGGCGCTCTATGACTTGAGCCACAAGGGGACTTCCGTTTTTCTTGGGGTTTATTGGAGATAAGATTCTCAGGTAGTTTCATGCCCAGGTTGGCTTTGAATCACGATCCATAGATCTCAGCCTCCTGAGTAGCTAGGATTACAGGTGTGAGCCACGGGTGCCTGGTTTACCTATCTCTATTTCTAATGAACAATTTGGGATCCTTGTGTCTTTTATGAATGCAGATCATTTTTACATCAGATCACCAAGTGTCATGAAATATCAGGTGCATGTTATCTGAAGAGTGTTTGGAAACTGACACCCAGTGTACGAGACTTTCTTCTTCCTTAGTAAAATGGTTAAGATATAATCTGACACTGTATTTGATTCTGGTGCGCTGCATCTTTTATATATATATTTCTAATTTGGGGAAGGGAAAGAAAATAAAAAAATGCTGAAATAAAGATGCAGGTTTACACATTGTAACAAAGAGATGTACAGGACACTAAATTGAAAAAGAACTTTACAACTTGGGGAAGGGGGAGGGAGGACTTGGGGAGGTGGGGAGGCAAGGGATAGTAGGGGAATAACAAAGGAGGAGTGAACAGTGCTTGATAGGAAATGTACTAATTATCTTATTTATGTAACTGTAGCCCCTCTGTACAGTATTTTTTTTTTTTTTGGTCAGTCGTGGGGCTTGAACTCTGGGCCTGGGCGCTGTCCCTCAGCTTTTCAGCTCAAGGAGAGCACTCTACAACTTGATCTACAGCACCACTTCCGGCTTTCTAGTGGTTTATTGGAGATAAGAATTTCACGGACTTTCCTGCCCGGGCTGGCTTTGAGCCAAGATCCTCAGATTTCAGCTCCTGAGTAGCTAAGATTACAGGCGTGAACCACCGGCACCCTGCTTCTGTACAGTATTCTTACAAATCAAAATATGCACACAAAAATAAATATATAATCTGAGGAGACTGTATTTTTTTAAGTTTTGTTGTTTTTCTAGATCATAGATATAAAGCAATTCAAGATACTCCATAGCAATCTATGGCTACATACTGTGTTAATGGCTGGATGCAATGGCGTGCACCTATCATCCCCATAGAAATGGGAATATATAATAAGGTGGATTGTAGCCCAGGCTGGCCAAGGAATATGTAAACTCTACCTTAAAAATAACTAACTTGAAAAGGGCCTGGAGGTATGATTCCAGTAATAAAATATCTGCCTTGAAAGCATGAAGACTTGAATTCGAGCCTCCTATCTTTCAAAAAAAAAAAAAAAAAACGCCAGAAGTGGGGCTGTGGCAGAATGCTAGCCTTGAGCAAAATAAGCCGGGAGCCGGTGGCTCACACCTGTAATCCTAGCTACTCAGGAGCCCGAGATCTGAGGATCAGAGTTCGAAGCCAGCCTGGGCAGGAAAGTCTGTGAGACTATCTCCAATAAACGACTCAGAAAACCAGAAGTGGCACTGTGGCTCAAGTGGTAGAGCACTTCCTTTGAGATGAAGAGCTGAGGGACAGTGCCCAGGCCCAGAGTTCAAGCCCCATAACTGACAAAAAATAAAAATCTGGAATCAGTGCTATGTATTTTCACACATATTGATTCTTGAATAAGTGTATAAATTAATAAATGTAGATTGTTTGATGTTGCTATAAGTAGATAATAGAGAACAGATAATTTTCTGAAATTCTAAAAAAAGTCAGAAAAATGACTACTCAAAAATGACTTTTATAGAGTATAGTAAAAAATAGTCAAGACATAATTAGTAGTAATTAGATTCCTAATCCTAGATTTTATCAGAATATGGTAAAGTTTGCAAGTTAATCAACTTAAGAATTTGAGTAATAAAGGTGATAAAAAAAATAGTGTCTTTGAAGAAACATTAGGATTTATTAGCACTTGAAGCCAGGGAGAAATAAGTTGCTCTTTTGATATAACTACAATAGCTAAAAGATTGCTTAATTTTAGTGTTAAAGTATTATATGAAAATGTCTAATATATGAAACTTAGAAAAGTATATAAAAGTAGATGAGTAATAGTAGTTGTGCAATAATTGGAATGTATCATACAAAATTCATGATAAACAATTTCTTATGGGCTTTATGTGAAAGTTTATTCACAATCTAGCAGAGTATATAACACATAAACATTCCTAGCATTTATATAGAATACATTACAAATAATTAATATGGATCCTTAAAGAGATACAAGCAACCATTTCATATATTTCACTGAAGTAGCACAAATATATCACAAAAATTAAGATGTTATTAAATTCACTAATGATCAGGAAAATGAAAATAAAATTCACAATGATGTATGATTTCACACTTAGCAGATGGACAAAATACACCAATACCATGTTCTTATGTACACA
The DNA here is from genome assembly GCF_000151885.1 of Dipodomys ordii. Lineage (NCBI taxonomy): Eukaryota > Metazoa > Chordata > Mammalia > Rodentia > Heteromyidae > Dipodomys > Dipodomys ordii. The sequence goes on along the minus strand of NW_012267289.1, from coordinate 2,540,693 downwards.
TTGCCTGGTAGGAATTTTACTTGTTATAGTAATATGGAAATGAGTTGATATAGAAGGGTACATATTCTATAATTAGCAGTTCCACTCTTCACTGTGTACCCTAGAAAATCTTAGAAATATGAAGACATACTTATCAAAATTATTAGATTAGTGCTGTTATGACAAAAGGACTATAAATCAGCAATATATAAAAATTTTCTGTATTTTTATACTGTGGTTGCAATAGATCAATGAAATGGAAAATTGTTGAACCAACTAAGTATCTGACTGTGTGCCACTGACTCAGCCCTATAATACTAGCTACTCAGCAAGCTGAGATCTGAAGATTGAGGTTCGATGCCAGCTTGTGGAGAAAACTTCCCATGAGACTCATCTCCAATTAGCCATTCAAAAACCAGAAATTGCATTGGGGCTCAAGTGGTAGAACACTAGCCTTCAGTAAAATGCGGCTCAGGGACAGCACCAAACCCTGAGTTCAAAACCCACAACCAACCAAAAAATTAATCAGTATCTTATGTCTTGGTGTATAGAGTATATAACCTCAAAGTATATGCTTCTATTTCTATACCAACCTTTTAGATGTCTTATGTTTCAAACTTTAAACATCATGTTTGAAAACCAACAATGATTTATGAGAGTAAAGAGGACAATAAAAAGAAAAGTATTGAAGATGTGAAATATGCATTATACCAAATTGGAAATGTAAATATTATTTCCCCATATATATTGGCTTTTGTCTATATCATCAAAAATATTTTCAGTCTAGATCTGTAATCTTGGCTACTCAGGTGGATGAAATATGAGGATCAAAATCTGCTTTAGCAGAAATGTTCCTTAGATTCTTATCTCCAATTAACCAGCAAAAATGTGGAAGAGGTGCTTTGCCTCAAGAGTAGAGTACTAGCCTTGTGAGAATATACCAACAAGATGAAAAGGCCTCAAGTTCAGAGTTCAATTTTTTGTTTTATTTTTGTATAGGCACCCACACACATACATGTTCAAAAGATTTAAATGTTGGCTTGGAGTTAAAAGTATAACATATAATCACAGTACTCTGACTACTATGTAGATTATAAGTGAAAAATTTCAATATATTTATAAAATAAAAAACATGTGCATGTAAGTATACAATTTAAAGAAGATATGCTTTAAATAGAAATTTTCTGCAATAGTAATTTAGTTTGTGAGGACATCAAGAAAGTAGTAGTAGCTTTATATTTCATGTTTCTGGAAATTGGACATTGAAGATGCCAGTATCAGTATGGTAAATGCTCTGGTCAAAACTATCCTCTGAGTTGCAAACAGTTGCTGTAAATTTTCACATCATAGGAAAAAGTGAGGGAGTTGGGGAATCTATTTTAGAAGGACAGTAATCTCATTCCTGAAGGTTGTGCCCTAATCATTTAATTACTCTTGAAAACTTTATTTTCTAATACTACCATATGGAACTTAGAATTACACATATGAATTTTAGTGAAGAGACATACTCATTTTTTAACAGGGCCCCTTTTAAAGAATGAATGTTATTACTATTTCAAGGGAAATAAATGAAAAATTTACCTTTATAATGACAGAGAAACTCTTCAGCCTTTCTTTGATTTGCTGTGATTCTGGATGTTAGGAATTTTTGACCTATGCCAAGGAGGCTTAGTGTTTCTCTCATCTCTTTTTGTAATATGTAATATTTTCAGGGTAACTGGCCTTGCATTGAGGTCTTTGATCCATTTGGAGTTGATTCTGGTGTAGGGTGATATATAAGGATCTGACTTCATTTTACTGCATATGTATAGCAAATTCTGCCAGCACCATTTGTTGAAGAGCCTTTCTTCCCTCCTGTGTTTTTGTCTCCCTTATCAAATGTTAGGTGGCTATAGGTCTGTGTATTCATTTCCAGGTTTCTATTCTATTCCATTGGTCCTCAGGCTTATTCTTATGCTAGTACTACATTGTTTTTATTACTACAGCTTTGTAATGAAGTTTAAAGATTGGTATTAATATTCTTCCAGCACCCTTCTTCCTGCAAAGATTATTTTTGAGTTTCTTCATGACAAAGGACATAGCAAGCAGGATAAATAGAAAGCCCACAGACTGGGAGAAGATTTTTTCTAGCTATGTATTAGACAAGGGTCTCGTATCTAAAATATACTTAAATCTCAAAAAATTAACCTCCCTCCAGAAACAAACTCTCAAAGAAACAAGTGGGCTAAAGACTTAAAAAGAGACTTCTCTGAAGAACAAAGAATGGCCAATAGACACATGAAGAACTGCTCACCATATCTGGCCACAAAAAAAATGCACATTAAAACAACATGGAGAGTCTACTTCATCCCAGTAGAATAACCATTATCAAGAATATTAATAATAACATATGCTGACAGGCATGTGGCCAAAAGGGAACAACTACTACACTGTTAGTAGAAATGAAAACTCGTTCAAACATTCTGGAAAACAGCAATGAGACTTCTCAAAGGAATAGACAGGGAGCTTTCCTATGACCCAGCAAGCTCACTTCTGGGCATCTATTCTAATTGACCACAAAACAGGCTACACTAAAGCCACCAATACAACAACATCTATTGCAGCATTGTTTACCATATGATATCAACCCAGCTGCCCTTGAGGGTCACAGATCAATGGAATTCTATGCTTCCATCAGAAAGGATGGCATTACCCCATTCATATGGAAATGAAAAGATTTAGGAAAAATTATACTAATTGAAGTAAGCCAGACTCAAAGAAACCCAGGCTGTATCGTTTCCATTATTTGTAAGAACTACAGCATGGCTATACATCTACAAGTAAACCCAATGGATATTAAAAGACAATTAATTACATCTGCAAATTATTAAATAAACAGCAATCTAAACATTCATGCAGTGAGAACAAAGGAAGATATTCCTAGGAGAGGATCAAAAAGACTCACTAGCTAAGTGCATAAGATCATATAAGGGAACTCTTTTCAAGGAACTCCCAACAATAACAGTAATGGTAATTTAAAAAAATAGAACTTATGAGAGACATCAGTTAAAATAAAAGATACCCTGAAAATATTACAAGAAGTGATAGGAGAAAGCCTAGGTCTCCTTGGTAGAGGTCGAAATTCCCTAAGTTCCAGAATCACAACAAATCAAAGAAAGACTTGATAAATGGAATTACATCAAACTGAAGAATTTCTGTGTGTGTGTGTGTTTTTTTTTGGGGGGGGGTGTCTGGTCGTGGGCATGAACTCTGGGCCTAGGCACTGTCCCTCAGCTCTTTAGCTTAAGGCTAGTGCTCTACCACTTGAGCCACAACACCACTTCCAGTTTTTTTCTTTTTGCTTCTGTGGTGCTGAGGAATCGAACCCAGGGCCTCATGCATGCAAGGCAAGTGCTCTACCACTGAGCTACCTTCCCAGCCCTGTGTGTGTGTGTTTAAGGTAAATTTGTCATTCTTTCTCTTGTTAGTGAATAACAATAACATTCATTTCTTAATTTTTAAGTATTTCTATCTGGAAGCATTTTTAGTGATTATTTCCTATAATCAGTTACGTTTAGCCATGTTTATATATTCTAATCTCACATCGAATTTGGTTCCTTGAAGTTTCAAGGTCACTTTGAGTCAATGAAGGTCACTATAACAATACTGCTTTCATCATTAAAAGTTTTTGATGATATTCCCTGGTAAGAATATCCGTTCTGAATTTCACCAAGGGATGGAGAATTTTAGATGGGTGAAGTAAATATGTATGCCAATTTGCTAGTATTTTTTGAAATTAATCATCACTCAACATATCCATGCAGGACAATAAAATCCAACCCATATTTACAAAATTACAAAGGTAGGATTAACTAGCATCATGCAAATATATTATAAAGATGAAATTAATGTAGTATATAAGTAGCTCTTACAACATTACAATGATAAAATAACCATGTTAATAATATCTTATGTTTATTTTGTCTAGACACTTTGGGTTTCCTAAACTATTAAAAAATTGGAGTAACTATTAATAAATCATATTTTTCTGAACTACTTATGTGTTATAATTAATTATTTGCATGGGAATAAATAAGAGAAAGTAGGTTTTCATGTGGTGAAAAACCTATTTTTTAATATTGTTGTTAATATGTGTATGTTAGCAATAATTTTTTTACACATACTCATTTAAAATATACATAGAATAGTCTCCAGTTTGCTTTAATATATTGAAGATACAGTAATGAATAGGATTAACATATGTTACTTTATGGATTTTATATTCTACTTAAGAAAGTTTTCTAAAGAGACATCTTATTTCCTTAAATACACAGCATTTAAAAAATCACAAGTTGGGCCGGGTGCCGGTGGCTCACACCTTTAATCCTAGCTACTCAGGAGGCTGAGATCTGAGGATCACTGTTCAAAGCCAGCCCGAGCAAGAAAGTCTCTGAGACTCTTATCCAATAACCCACAAGAAAACTGGAAGTGGCTCTGTAGCTCAAGTGGAACAGTGCTCGCCTTAAGCTGAAGAGCGCAGGAATAGTGCCCAAGTCCAGAGTTCAAGCCCCACCATGGACCAAATAAATAAATAATCACAAGCTATCAATCACTAACAAAACCAGAGAGCATTTTGGAAATGTTAATTTTATTGTTAGCATTAACAAGAATAATAGTCAAAATCTGCTCTTGTACAGTTACTTTCTTTCAAGATTCTCTAGGAGTTAAAACATTCTAATTAATTTTACAGCACCCAAGAGAGACAACGAATATTATCATTCTGATTTTGTAAGTGAAGAGACTGTACTACAGGAGCTGATTTGGCATTTCCCTCCAAACCTCAACAGAGCTCTTAAGAAACCCCACCACTATTGCAAAAGTCAGCTTACTTACTACTCTGCACCTCTATGGCACATTTCTCATGACTCAAGACATTGTTCAGAATGGATTTGGGGATTCTGTTAAGTTTTTGTTTTTGTTTTTGTTTTTTTTTTGGTTTGTTTGTTTGTTGGTAGTGGGGCTTGAACTCTGAGCTTGGGCACTGTCACTGCACTCTGCAGCTCAAGGTGAGTGCACTACAGCTTGAGCCACAGTGCCACTTCTGGTTTTCTAGTGCTTTATTGGAGATAAGAGTCTCATGGACTTTTCTGCCCAGGCTGGCTTTGAACCGGGATCCTCAGATCTCAGCCTCCTGAGTAGCTAGGATTACAGGTATGAGCCACCGGCGCATGGTTTTCTGTTATGCATTATAAGTTGATGGCATCTACCAGGCAAATTGTAAAATTGGATAGCTACATAATCATTATTTATGTTATTTCCACATAGATGTAGAGCTAGATTATGTATTTGGATCATAGAAAACCAGATCATCTTTCCATGATCTGGCCTCATGATACTATACTTTTTAAAACCCAAATACAAATTTGAAATACAGTATGAAAACATAGGCAACCAATAACAAAGGAAATTTCTCTCTATAATAAACTGCAGAATTAATCATTGCTGGATAGTAAAGATGATATAAATGTTCAGTTAAGTCAAAATTTAAAGAGTAAGCAATTCTGTTCATCCTAGAGTAGATATATCTTTTAAAAAGCCCTTCAACACACCAAAACTGAGGTAATTATTGCAATTATTATGATGTTTGTATTACTGAAACCAAACAAAGAGGGGGAAGAAGCAAGCAGTATCATTTCAATGAAAGAAAGCCACTAAATAAAGCAATACTGGGAAGTGAGTCTGGAACAATAGAGAAAACTCAGGCATTGATCTTTGATAACCATTCACTTTGGATACTATATGAAAGCCAAAACTATTGTCCCTTCCCCCAAACTCTTTCATGCTGATTTACCACTTGGTTTTCTTCAATTCTTACAACAACCAAACAACTAGCCAATGCCCATGAAAAAGTATTAGAGAATAACTTTTGTTCCATGCAAAAAAAGTGTATTGATTAAGTTTTAGCTCACTAAGATTATTTCCTTTAAGGGACTCATTAATTATTTATGGAAATTGCCTTTTCTTGCTTTTCTTATTAATCCAATCTCTTGTTCTTATTCTTTTCATGAGAACCAAAGTTATCAATTTAGAATGGAAATGTACCATGGTAATTATTTGCTAAAAACTCCAGAGGAATTTCCACTCCCTCAAAAGAAACCTAAATAGTGATGTGGTAAAGGCATTGTTCGTGATCAGGCCTGTTCTCTAACTCATTGAATGATATCTTATTATTTTAAAAAATGCACTGGAAAATGTCAGACATGGAAAATTTTAGGGGGGACCATGATTACTCAATTCTTCTAAAACCAAGGCCTGTATAATTTTTTAAAGAGATGTGATAGAATCACAGGTTTTTGTTTTTGTTTTGTTTTGTTTATATGTTAACCATAACCATAAGAAAAAGCAAACATTCAACTATCATTCTGGTGTGTGGTAGTTTTACAATATAAAGTGTTCCCATTTAATTTAAGCTCCTGCTATCTCACAGAAACTGAAATGTGAGAGATGCTTTCTCCTTCAAAGATTGCATGACAATTACATTTGAAAGAGGTGTTTTCCAGATCCTTGAGGAAGATTTTTTTTTTCTGTATCCTAAAACCAGGAAAAGTCTGGGAGATTTCAATGCAGCTCAAAGGGGAAGAAAAATAACTTAGCTCTCTCTCTCTCTCTCTCTCTTGATAGATAGGTAGCTATAGTAATACTATCTGGACATGTACTTACTTATTTTATATCCTCAGACTGAAAACATAAACTCCCTTTGTTTTCCTCAAGGACAATGATCATGTTTCTGTTGCTTAATTTTTGCCCTGGCTAAGCTCTCTGTCTTCAACAATAATAATAATAATTATTATTTTTTACCATGTGGCTTATTCTCTTATTTCCATCAGATTTGTGTTTACCTGTTGACTTAGCAAAGAAGCCCTTCAGGGCTGTTCTACTTAAAACAGTGAGTTTTTTAGCCCTGCTCTACCACTTACTATGCTTTATTTTTCTGCATATCATTTGTTATGTGATAAGCTGTTTATAATTCAAGTACTGAGAACCTAAAGACTTAGCCTCAATTTTTTTCTTATATTTTCTTACAACCTCACATAGGCACTCATGATAACCATTCAATAAATTCTTATTGAAAACTTGAGTTAATGAACATGTTACTTTAGTTTGTAAGTAAGGGTAAAATAAGGCATACATATATTAAAAATACTAAAAGCTATACAGTCATTCAGAGTCAGATTTATTTATTAATACATGCAGCTCCAACTGATTTAAAATCTACTAATTTAAAATAGGATGAGTAATAGTTCTGAAAAAATTAATTGAACTAATTTTAAGATGTGCAGTTTAATACTGGAAACATGGGGTGTATATTTGTTTCAAATGTGATTATTTTGCTATTTCATTAAATTTTGCATATTTTCACTGAATGAATAAGTACAATGATTGGAGCTATATACCCTGGATAGTAAATGGAGATACTCAGAGCCTAGAAATTATTCCAGGCAAAATGAGAACTTTGGCTAAATGGCCAATGTGGTGGTACTAGCTTGCTATAACCTAGCTCCTGATTTTTTTGTCTGTTTGCAATATCCTATAAGTTATGAATCCATCAATATATTAATCCTTTACTGAGGTTAGAGTCCTTATCATCATTTCCTGAAAGTTTCAGCTTTTCACATTGCTTCACTTTTCATACTTTCACCCTTTCTGGGTATTTCAGATTCAAATAATAATCAAGGTAATAAAGGATTAGTTTACCTTAAAGTGACAAATCATTTTTTCTTAAATGTTTAATTAGAATGATGCTAAAAAAAGGATAGTTAGATGACAAACACTAGAAAATGGGTAACACAACCAATGTACCTTTGAGTAGAAAATTTCAATTGTAGTAAACGTGAAAATGGCTCCCATAAGGGTATCACAGGGCATAATCTTCAGGAACAAGAAATAATATTTATCAGGCTATAATTTTATCTTAAAATTTAATCTTATAGAGGACTCTAAAATTATTGATAAACAATTGAAGTGACAACATAGTAAAACATAGCTATCCATTATTATGGAAATAAAACTATAAGTGCTTTATGATAAATATAAATATTTTAAAAACAGTATAGAAAAATATAGAGTTGTCTTAACATGAAATTTTAAATATTTTTGGAGCAAAACATTTCATTTGTAATTAAATGAAAATTCACTTGCATGATTTACACGAAAAGGTATTTATCGTTTGAAGGTTTCCTCTCTGAACATTAACACAAATGTCAACTTGCAGATACACAGAGATATGATACAGTTTATCTAGTGTTTATCTTCTCAGTCAAGTTCAAGTGTTCTGTCAATTAGAACTTCAACTAATTCAAGACATCTGCATAATGTGTTCTTATCAGTGCTATAAGAGGAATCAGCCTTGATAAACAGATTCAGGAACATAGTGACATGCTAAAAATGAGTTAAGCTACCAGGTGGTACGCAGCATGCTGGGCTTAAATTGGGAACATTCAGAGGATGTTGTAGTTACACAGGTGACTATGATAAAACTTTTGCATTGGCAAAAGTAGTTTACCTTAGCCTGGTCTGGAATAGGCCTTAACTTAAAACAAAGACAACACCTGTCATTGGATGTATTCTTCTATGACTCACTTCCTCCAGGCTTACTCTTTGTTCACAGAGCTCCTGCTTGCTTAAGGTTAAGTGGGCCCTTTAACAAGTAACTGACCCTCCTGAAACAACAGGAGATTCCTATTGCTTGCAAGTTGTTCTAGTCCCCTGGAACTGGCTGGGACCCAAAGCAGCAGGTTGAGGAAGCCGTTGTGCAGTCACTTCCTAAGTGGCTACAGCAGCTGAGAAAAGATCTGGTCTATTTACCTGGCTCCCATGGGATTCTTTCTCTTGCTCACCCACCTGGCCAACAACAAACCAATCTATCCTAGCCTCCATTTCAAGACTTTTCTAGGGCTTTGAAGAATTAATACCTCTCTGAAACAAACAATATATATTTATATACACATGTATATATAGAAAAAATATTGCATTAGATAATTAGAGTCAGGCATAATGTAGGAGATGTACATTTTGATGAGCAGACTATTGCTGACATAGCTAGGAATGGGATTTACAGAAGTACCCCCTAATCACAACATATCCTCCATGAGATTACAGGCACCGAACTGGAGAGACAGAAGGTGGCACACACCATTACCTTTTGCTGTCTGAAATCCATAAATCCTACTGTCTGTACACTAGTTACTCCTACAACACATTTGCCAAATTCCAGGCCATCAGACAAATGATAATGAGAAACTAACAGTGATATTATGTTCAGTTTCAGTATTTCTATTGTACCCAAGAAAGCTTCTCTCTGATGTCAATGAAACACAGCATTTGAAGGTTGTCCCCAAGAAGGGAAGAGTGAGCCACGCTACTAGTTTTCATGATCTTTATGCCTTTGGCCAACATGGAAGTTATATAAAGCATATCTTATTTAGATCAACATTCTGTGACTTGCATATTTAAATTGTTCAACATTCTGCATCCGTGTCTATCTAGGTTGATTTGTGTAGAATTTAATTCAGTCCTTTTAAATGCCCTGTTATATTCCATTGTGTAACCAGACTACGATTGATTGAACTATCTTTTCTTTCTTCCCGATACAGACAGTAGATGAGTTCTACATTTTCACCTCAGATATTTTATAGCTTATAGCTTATTGCTGTCCATGTTTTCTTTAAGTCTTTTTTAAAAGTAGGAAAATTTCAGTAGGCTATATGATTTAAAATGTAGTGGCTGAAACACAGACTATGTATGTGTTCAATTATCCTAGAAAGATGGCACTTTCTACTAGTGTGATTTTACCAGTGGAACATCCCACAGAAAATATATGGGGTTGTCCTTCCCATCTACAAATATTCGATAGTGCCAGATTTATTGTTACTTTGCTAATCACCTGCCAATGAAAAGACTCTCATTTTTTCCCCAAAATTTGCATTTCCCTACAGAAATACAAAATGGTTGAGAGGCTTTTCATATGTTTATTGCACATTGTGTTTTCTGCTTTACTAATTTCTGTTCATATTCTTTGTCCATTCCTCCTTTGGAACTATTTGTCTTGTATTATTCATTGTGCAGCAGTTACTTCTAGTTTCTTAGTATGTTTGTTTATAATAAGTGTTGCAAATAAACCTTTTAAGTCTATGCATTCTAATTACAGTTCTGCTTTATGTAATAACATTAATCTTCCCATTTGGGCTTTGTATTTTTGTATAGTTCTATGGATTATTTTCTGTACATACCTCCAAAATTGGTATGTTGGTGTTCAATTGTATATTTGGAAATAGATTTCTGTATTAATATCAGCAGATAAAATGTCAAGTGTATAAATCTTTTAGGATTCCAGAAAACAAATCCACAGAGAACATGAGGTAAGCAACAATGTATGAGAATTTGGAGGATTAGAAACATGAGCAAGCATAGTGTCAGCATAGTAGATTTCAGGGCAGGTTACATTCTGGTATCTCTTGCCTGTACATCTTTGTGCATTCCAAAACATTTTTTGCTTAAATGAAGGCTTCTTGGTCTATGTAGAGGAAAAATATTCAATCTTGTGTCTCTTCTTAGGATACCATATCCTGTTATTTCAAAGGACAAATTATGGCTTCATTTAAATTTAGTTACTTCTGTAAGTGCTTTATATCCAAATACAGTTACAAAGACATGAATTCTAGGGTAGTATAGCCAATTTTCTGTAGCTAGAACAAAATGTATGGAGCCAGGTAATTTATATAGAATATATATTGAGACAATTATCTTGGAGAATAAGGAATCTACAAGTAGACACAAACATCTGGTGAAAAAAAAAGCAAGTATTTGAGGCTGGCATGTCTCTGCTACTTCTCACAAAACCACTCATCCCATTATAGGTGTCCCACTCTCATGATCTCATTTACTAGCTAGCTGTTAAAGATCCTAGGTCTAGCCGAGCACCGGTGTGGCTCACACCTGTAATCCTAGCTACTCAGGAAGCTGAGATCTCAGGATCCCAGTTCAAAGCCAGCCTGGGCAGGAAAGTCTGTGAAACTCTTATCTCCAATAAACCACCAGAAAACCGGAAGTGGCGCTGTAGCTCAAATGGTAGAGCACTCGCCTTGAGCTGAAGAGCTGAGGGACAGCGCCCAGGCCCAGAGTTCAAGCCCCACGACCGAACAAAAAAAAAAAAAGATACTAGGTCTAAATTCCATACACGGCTGAGTTTAACAATTAAGATTTCAATCTATGATCTTTCAAGAATTGGATTTCAGTCCACAGCAAGGAGGAGACACAGACTTCCATTGCCTAAAAGGAATGACCACATAGATAGAATTAGTGGTTTTCTAAGAAGAAGAAGGTTTCTCTTTTCATACATGATGAAATAAGTTATATAAAGCCAATCCAGCTATTTGTGATTCAAGGGGAGAGCTAACATCGCACAGGAAATCACCTATATTTTTTTCTTGGATTTTAGTCTCCAGCAGTGTGAGAAAACATATTTATTTGTTTAAACTACCCAGATAATGAAATTTTATTATGTAGACTGAAGCAACTTATATATGTAGTACATCCTTCATTTAACAAAACTAATATTCACCAATAATTACTACTTTAAGTCTAAAATGTGGTTTCATATATGTCACTTCATATACATGTTGTAAATTATACAAATAATAAAAATAAGATATATAGTAAATATATGTTATATATGTATAGGCCTATAGACCACTAATCCCACCATAGGTATCCCATATCATAACCCCATCATACACATAACACATGTGTATGTTTGTATGTATGTATATATGTGTGTGTATATATCTCCATACACTCATCACACATACACAAAAATAGATAGATATAGATGTATATGGTGTCATATAAAGATCCTGTATATAATGTACTCTATTATTATTTTATTTTTATTATTGTTTTTCTTTATTGCTCATTGTTACAGGTATCATGGCCAGTTTGTCTTGTGCCATTTTAATAATAGTGAGCATTGGTATTTTGGAAGATAAATATCAGTATGCCAAAAATCATTTGACCATGGACTCAAACCTCCAAAATTATGAGCCAAAATAATTATTTTCTCCTATTAGTAGGTTGGCCTCAGGTATTTTTTACACTAATGAAAGCTGACTAACAACAAATTAGTAACAGGTGTAAGAGGGGTCAATAAGTGATGCAGCCTTTGGAAATGTTTAATTGGAGATTGTGGAAACAATTAGAGAAACATGATACAGAGAGCCTAGGACCCTGATAAAAAATTAACAGGCAATTCTGGTGAGATCTCAGAGCACCATAATGCTGAAAAAAATGTGGGCCGTACAAGTTGTATCCATGAGTCTTTAGGGAATGAAAATAAAGCCTATTCTGAAGGCTACCCTTGATATACCATGGCAAAGAGCTTGGATATTGATATTTAGCCATTCCTTGAGTTTTGTTTTTGTTTTTGTTTTTTATGTGAGCCTGAGTTTAACAGTACTGGGCTAGTTTATCTAGGCTAGGAAATTTCAAGGCAACAATTTATTTAGGAGAATGATTATATGTGAGTATTGCTTGCTGTTTCAATAAATTTTCCAAATCAGCTAAACTTGTACACAAGACAAAGTATACTAGTCAAAAACAGCGACAGAAGGGCATAAACAGAAGGGAAAAAAAGGAAAGACGAAAAGGAAAGAAAAGAAATGAAAAGAAAAGAAAAGAGAAAGAAGAAAAGAAAAGAAAAAGCCAGGCGCTGGTGGCTCACGCCTGTAATCCTAACAATGAGGCTGAGATCTGAGGATCGCTGTTCAAAGCCAACCTGGGCAGCAAAGTCCGAGACTCTTATCTCCAAAATAAACCATCAGAAAACCGAAAGTGGCGCTGTGGCTCAAATGGTAGAGCGCTAGCATTGAGTTGAAGAGCTAGGGACAATGACCCCACAACCGACAAAAAAGAAAAAAGAAAAAAGAAAAAAAGTCTGATTTGGGGGCAGTGGAAGGGGAAGAACAGGCAAAGATTGAAGATTGAACCAATTCAACAGTGAAGCCCACTAGACACTATGTTGGAAATGAACTATACAAATTTGTGGGAGGGAAGTCAAGGAGGGGAAAATTGGCAGAGAATGAGGGAGGGGATGACACTGTTCAAAAGGAAATGTACTCATTGCCTGACTTTTGTAACTATAGTCTCTCTGTACATTACCTTTACAGTATTAAAAAAGTAAAACTCATAAAATAAATCGGAAAAAAATACAATTTCCACTGAAAACTGGTAGTCCATGGCTCTTGGCCTTGAGCCATAGCCGTATAGTCAGTAAAATATACCATGGAACAAGATTCTAGAGATCCTGCTATCATGTTTTACAAGACCGAGTGTAATATTATGCCAGATTTTAAAGAGAAATGGAAACATTGTAGCTACTTTTTTGTTATTCTGAAAAAAATCTGGTTACTCTGGTAAGCAGATTTTCATCACCATAACAAGAATCTGACATGAGAAAAACATGCATACCTTGGGCTCATAGATGATTGACCTAGTTGCTTTGGGCTTGTGCCAGCCCATGCATCATGGGAAAATACCTGTGAATAATACTACTTACTTCATAAGAGAACTGAAGAAAGAGAGAAACTAAAGAGGACTGGAACCCCAGTAGCACCTTCAAAGGAACTAAAGTGAGCCTTGAATTGGATTTATTTTCACTGGCGATCTTCCATACCTGTTTGCAAAATTATTGCAACTTTTAGAGAAACCTCAAAGCAGTAGACTCAGCTGAGAAATGCCTAGATTTCCTATCTAAAGAAAGTGGAAAGCCAGGCACCGTAATCCTAGATACTCAGGAGGCTGAGATCTGAGGATCCTGATTCAATGCTAGTGCAGGCAGGAAAATCTGTGAGATTCTTATCTCCAAATAATGATCAGAAAACTGTATTTATGATTCCAGTTCCATGCATCTTATATACATTTTTAAATTTGGGGAAGAGAGGGAAATAACACAATGCTGAAATAAGGATACAGGTTGACACATTGTAGCAATGAGATGCACAAGACACTATGTTGTAAATGAACTTTACAGCTTGTGAGGAGGGGAAGGAGTAGTTGGGAGGTAGGGAGGGAAGGGATTGGTAGAGGAAAAACAAAAGGGGTAACAATGTTCAATAAAGAATGTACTCATTACCTTACTCATGTAACTGTAATTCCTGTGAACAGTATATTTACAATAAAAATATGTATTAAAAAATATAAAGGAAACAGAAGTAGCTCTGTGATTCTATTGGTAGAGCACTTGCCTTGACCTTAAGAGCTCAGGGACAGTGCCCAGGCGCATAGTTCAAGCCCCAGGACTTAACCATAACAACAACAACAATATGTGAGCAAGACTGGGGTTGTTATAAATAAATATAAAATGAAAACACTACCATGACCCTTATTCTTAATATTGTGCAATTTTCTTGAGTGTCACAGGCTATCTAGGATGCTATCATCATTATTTCCTCAGACAAATCACGTGTATATCTTCAAGAGCAAAAATCAACATCCATGGAGCAAACCACTTCCTTACTCTTATAAAAGTTGATTCAAATTTTAGTTTTATTTTCTTTGTTTGACAGAGGAGTTACTTACAAATATGTAAGTCCTTTGTAAAAATAGGACACAGGATAAATATCTGCAATGTCATATCTTATGTTAACAGTATGAACTCTATAGTATATCCAAGATGCATGTGATTGTCACTGTATTTTGATTAAGTTTCTGTTTTGTTGTATCTCCAATATTTCTGACAATATTTCAATACAATCAGATTCAGATTCTTATTTTTCTGTTATTATATTCTGGGATGTTTTTAAACAGTAGAAGGGAAAATATAATGTTTAAAATTAGTTTTGACCAAGATAATTATTTTATGTATTATGAAAGCAGAGCAGAAATGCTCTGCTTTCAACTAGTTGATTGTGCCCTTTTAAATCATAGCTTTAAAAAATGATGTTTCTGTATCCAACAATTTATGATTAATATTTTCCCATGACAGAAACTGAAGCTTGAAACTACTCCCCGTGGTTCCCTTTAGTGATTACTCAACAATTCTGTCAGTGATGGGTATACAAAATTGAAAAATTTCTAAGCTAACCCTATCTACCTCAGCAGGCCTTAGGAAATGTAGTAATAGGGATAAAAGGGAAAAGGTAGGAGACTCCGTATACCTTAAAACCGGCAAACACTGGATTGCAAGTCTCTTCCTAACTGATCGTGTTTGCTCCTGTAAAACACTAAAATATATCTGTATGTGAAATCACATCCAAAGGAGCAAAAAACAGAAAGCCCTGAGACTGCCTATATTATAAATGCAGGAAATCTTTATGAACTACAAAAGATAAAGGTTAGAGCCACCAATATGAATCCAGCCTAGGGTTATAATTTGCTTTTTAAAAAATAAATGTTTGTTGTCACATGGGATCCATACTATTTGCAATGGAGAAACAGCTTCTTAAAAAGCTATTCTTCTTAGGAAAAAAATGATTACTTTTCTATTTAATGCCTCATGAATCCATCAATAAATCTACATATTTATTATGAAGTATCCTCAGCTAATTCAAGATTGTTTGCATGGCTTTGGATGATTTTCCCTGATAACAACTGTCTAGTTTCAGTTCCAGAGCCTTTTTCTCTGTTATTTTTCATCTTTTAATGCCTTCATTTTCAATTTATGCTTTCTGCCACAGGTGGCGGCAGAGTCTCATGGGTGCAGGGACAGGTAGCATACTGGTGGTGTGAGACCCAAATTCCCCAACTCAGCTCAAACTTCTTTATAAATACACTTTAAATTTAACCATTTCACATTTACATGCTTTCTAACTTTAAGATTAATACATAATTTAATGCAAATATTTACAAGAAATAGCAAATAGTAATATGTAGAAATTGAATCATTATAGCACTGGCAGCTTAAAACAAACTTTAAAATGTTTTGAGATATTTTTCATATATAATTTCTATGTACATTTCAGCACTGAAACCAATGTTATTTGTGATGCTGTTCTGTTACCTATTTTATATTAACAGAGTATCATTACATACTCCTCAATTATCTATACAGCTGAAATGCTTTTCCATTAACAGTTTTACCCTACTCTTGTACTTTAATATTTTATTCTCTCTTTTTTCTTTTTGTTTTATCTTTTCTTTCCCCATGTTTTCTTCTTAAAAGGTCCCCGCAAAGACTGCCACATCATGTATATCTTTGCATACGTGATTTGAGTTTCAAATAAACAAGTACTCATGATATTCAGAATTCACAATTTTGTAAAAAGAAGAAATGGCACAACTTTAAATTCATGCCAACAGTACTTTATAATTCTTAGTCTTCTTAGGACCCATATATATATATATCTATATATATATAGATATATATACACATATATATATTAGACAATTTGATTAGAGAATATATATATGCTTTTAAATCCATCCATTGATGTGAATTAGATTGATCATAACTTTTATTTCTTTGAAGTGTTTTTTAAAGTTTATACAGCTCATCCTTCACTGTGATAAAGTAATCTTGTATTTTAGTGTTCTCTGACAGAGTACAAATTGAATATGTATTATCATGTTATACAAATACACAAGTCTACTGTTTTGTTTTCTTTACTGAGCACAGATCTATACTTTTTATGATTTTGGAAGCCAAGTAACAGACATTCACTACATAGACTTGTGTTTCTCATCATTGGGAAGCAATGCAAAAAGTCCCTCCCAAGACATAAAATGACATTAATGCTTCTTCTCAGAAATGGGATATTTGAGGTGAGACAACAAATCCCTAAGGGGATTGATTGAAAACCTACATTACAGGGCCAAAGTAAAATTCAATGATTCCAAAATGGGAGAAGAAAAAAATGAGAGAAGAAGCTATTGCAGTCACATAGTACAATCTATTGTTATGTTTCATTTTTTGCTTTTTTTTGGTTAATGTTTTGCTTAATTAAACACTATTTATATATTGAGAAAATATTTCTTCTAATCTTGTAATAAATGTTTTATACAAAATTTTATATATTCTTGGTCTTTATAACTATTTTATACTTTAACAATGTTTAAAATATTAAGCAACTCGTATCTTTATGGTTTCTTGTTTATATCCTGCTAGAAACTATGTACTTGTTCCATAACAATAAAAAGAAAAATAAAATACCTAGTGATAAATTGCTCCTTAAAAGCATATGCACAAAATGTATTTCTTCCTTTTAATTAATAAAAAATATTTTTTAAACAATTGATTCTTTTTTTTTGAGTTGCAATTTTTTTATTGTGAAGATACTGTACAGAGGGGTTACAATTACATGAGCAAGGTAATGAGTACATTTCTTATCAAGTATTGTTGCCTCTTCCTTTGTTTCCCCTTCCCATCCCTTCTCATTCCCTCCCCCCCCCCCACACATGCCAAAGTTGTAAAGTTCATTCATTTTAAGACACATTAGTTTTGCTTGTTTTTCCTCTCAACCTGAATTATTTAGGCAGAATGAAGGGTTGTCTCTCATCCTCATTTTGTTAAGCTTAATTAGTATTTTAGTAAATCTTCTCCTCCAGTATGCCGGGTCTGCCCATTTATTTATTGTGTTGTGAACAGGAGTGTAATACAGTTTTCCTGAGCTTGCTATAAAGCCTAAGTTCCTAAATCTCTTTGATTCATGTTCTACATATCTCTGCATGACACTTTCCAGTTTTCAGGAAATGGTATATTTATTTTTGAATATATGTACATATATGCACACATGTGTATATATGCATAAATGTGTGCATTGCATGAGAGTATATAAATGTATATAAGTACAAATGTATATCTTTGCTATTAATTATGCTTTTAACTTAGGGATATGTAAGTTATGGGTTGATTTGAGTCATCTGGAGAGTAGTCAATGCTTTCTGGCAAATCCTCTCACTTTCTTGTGTTTTCTGTTAGGATTTTTTTTTAATATGAATTGTGGTCTCACTCTGAAAGAGCTTTTACTTGAATTGTGGTAACAACTAAATAAAATAATTATTGAATAGTACCAATATTATGGGACAAACATAAATATGGAAATAAAAAGGGTGTGAGAGTCAAAAACCATCAGTGCCCATCTAGTGAGTTGTGGAAGTTTTACTGGAAGACTGTGAAGATCAGGGTAGATCCTAAATAGTAATAGTGTAAATGTTGGGTACAAGGACAGGATAAGCAAAGACACAGATTCAAGAACTAAAGTTAGAGGAAGCAATGATAGTGTCTGGGCATGGTGGAATAGATCTGTAATAAGACATACTTGGGATGCACAGGTGAGAGGATAGAGGTCCAGCACAAAAGCAGGAGGCTGTGTCTGAAACACAAACTAGAGAAAAAAAATCGGGTATGTTGGGCTCAAGCAGCAGAGAAAGTAGCTGCTGTCCCCCCAGAAGGCTATGAATTCAACACTCAGTAACATTAAAAAGAAAGAAAGAAAGAAAGAAAATCCACTAACTGCATTGAGTGTAAATATTTGTCATCTCCAGGCATGATGGTATGAACAGCACTGAGAAACTTATACCTAGTAAAACATATAAAAATACTTATAAAGAGATACAACTGTAATGCTTGTGAGCGTTTTCTTTTTTTTTGGGGGGAAGGGGGGTTCCGGTCTTGGGGCCTGAACTCTGGACTTGTGCACTGTCCCTCAGTTCTTCTGATCAAGGCCAGGCTCTACCACCTGAGCCACAGCGCCACTTCTGGTTTTCTACTAGTCTATTGGAGATAAGAATCTCACAGCCTTTCCTGCCTAGGCTGGCTTTGAATGGTGATCCTCAGATCTCAGCTTCCTGAGTAGCTAGGATTACAGACTTGAGCCACAGGCACCTGGCTGAGTCAGTGATCTTGAACTGAGACTACTTCCAATCACCTTGCAATTTATTGGTTGTAAGTTTCTTTTCTCATTGATTTGTATCAATTTTACAGGTGGGAGATTCTATTGTTACAACTCCATAGCATTTTCCAAACAATTTCACCCTCTCTATTACACTCTCTGTGCCAGTTTTTCTAAGAAAGACCATCCCAAACAGATTTTCTTGTTCTTCCACAATTCCAAATAACTATTAAACATGATTTTCCAATCTCCTTTATTAAAATAATCATACTTCAGATAAACCTCGTTGGTGATGATACTGCCACTGTACAAACCGACATCTTCTACCTTGTGCAGGTGCAATGTCCATTGCAGATTGACACGTATCGATTACAATACCACAGTGTGCCTGGTTTTCTTCCTCAGAGGAGGAGAATGTCAGCATTGTTTCATGCTACCCAGCTCCATTCTGGTGAGTCTGAATTCTGGGCAGGTGCGGTTGAGAAGCACAGACTTCCTTCTTACAATCCTCATGGAATGCAGGCAAACCTTGGGCACTATGTCACTGGAAACTTGTTCACACTGTCCACACCTGTCAGATGGTCATTCAATGCCAAAGAGAAGCAAGAAAATTTCTTCAGGTTACTTTTCACCCTTACCAAAAGAAGGGCTCTGAAGCAGGAGTGTCACTTAGACTGGAGTGTAGAACTGTCTTCACCCCCAATTTTAGAGGCCCGTCTCAAACAATTTGCCTGGGAAATAGGGCAAGCTTATGCGCATGATTAGAAAAACAAAACAACAAACAAAAAAAACGATTAAGGTCTACAGTATATGGCATTATGTATTGTTCTACCAATGAGGGCTAATTAGCAAATTATTTGAACAATGTCATATATTATTTTAATGAATTTTATTTTTAATAGGTAAAACAAAGACTAAATATTATTTTGCAAAGATAATTTTAACATGCAATTATATGCATATTAACTTGAAATATGGATATATGACTAGAAGATTTTAGCTTAATATTTTATGTTAATCTAAGTTCAAGGGAAAGATAATAAAAACAGTTGAAAATATTTTCTTGAGAAGTATCTGTATTGCACTATATAGATATTTGGTATCCTAAACATAAACAAAGAACAATTCATTAATCCTTGAGAGTAGATTGTTTCATTAGGAAATGTAAGATGGAACATTAAGAAGACATTTGAAATGGCAGTATAGTTTAGTCCACAGCAATCATTTGTGAATATAAAAAACAATTATTTGATACTTTTCATTTAATGGAAATTAGAGCCAGCAAAATCTATTTCATATGCTAATTTTTATTAATGTATAATTAGCTTTTATACACACTTTAAAAATATATTTTGTTTACTTTCTTTCAACTAAAATATAATCAATATGAACAAACTCCAGAAATCATACTTTTCCAGTGAACAGAGAAAGTGATGAAGGCTATAAAATTCTCTGATATTCCTTTAAGTTATAAAATAGCCTATCCCTTAGATTAATTGAACATACTGTGACTTATACAATAACTGAATGAGCAACCAACTTTTAAAGGTCAGAAAGAATTGAAAAGGGGTGGATGGGTAAGATGGTTAAATGCCTTTTTATTTTTTTTTAAGTATGAGTTTTTCTGTAAAGCCTTAGAGAAACCTTTGGCCCAGAAAGTAGTTGAGTAGGGATTAAGTTCTTGCAAGGAAAAAAAGTTTGTTCCCTGAAGGTATTATAAGGATCCCAGCTGTTGGGGGTACATACTCCCTGGTTATGATTGGCACTGAAATGTCAAAGCTCAAAATCCCTAGCCATTAAATTGCTTGCCTTAATCACAAAAGGCCTGTCCATGCCCCCACAGCTGTGGATCAGGCCAGAGCTGCCTATCTCAGTCTCCTTCAATCCTTTGACTGGAGCTACGCTTCCCTCCGACCCTTCAATTATGCCATTCTTCTTTCCTGCCTTTAAGAAAATCTTTATTATTCTGCTTTAGAAAACTCTTTCACATAAAAGGCATTTAATTCTAAAATTTCTAGAATTCTTATGATTGTTTACTACCCATAGAATAAAGAATGATGATTTAAAAAGAGAAAAAAATGCATTTATGTGATAGATTTGTCAGAGTCTACATGGTTAAATACATAATATTTTGGGACATATTAATAATAACATATATTATAAGTGTAATTATTTCATATACATCTATGCATATGTATACATTGCATATATGCATGTTTGATACATACACAAACATATGTATGTGTAATCTCTCTATATACACATATATGTAATACACACACACACATATATATATGGAGATAAAGCTAGAGATATACAAACAGAAGTATAGTGACAGAGAAAACTCACAATATGGCAGGCATGTCTAGAATATAATTTAATAGAGATACTTTTGTTAAAGTTTTATATATAAATATATAAAACAATATATAAAACATTATAATTAATTAATATTAATATATTAATATAAAACATTAAGATATTTAGTCTTTACAGGAATTCTGACTTAAACCACATTTTTAAAAAGGTCTGATGTATTCATAAATTCATTAACTACAACTCCTTTGTACACCAATTAAAGATAATAAAATACCTTAATAAAATAAATAAGTAGTTAAAAATGTGTTTGCTGATTTATCCTAATTGGGGGGGGGTAGTTCCGCTTTGTTACAGCTATAACAACCAAGTAATTTATTCTAAATACTTTCCATATCATTAGATCACCAACTCAAAAGTCGGCATTAGTGGGGATAAAATAATGGCTTTAAATTAAAGCTACTTTGAACAAAGATGGGATGGTAATTAGAGTCCAGCCAAGACAAAAAAACTGGTGATCCTATTTCAAAAAGTCCAGTTCTGTGGTAGGTAGAGGCAGAATGACCATTGTTTAAGGCCAGCTTCAGGCATAGAGTAGTGGGAGACCCTATGTGTAAAATAACCAGAGCAAAAGGGTTAATTGGTAGAGTAGCTGCCTCATAAACATGAGGCAAAGTTTGCAGGGAAAAAGTCAATCCTGCTCTTTTGTCCAATGTTCATAATAAACTAGGTCACTTTTTTTCTTATTTGGTCGGTTTTAGGGCTTGAACTGTGGGCCTGGGTGCTGTCCCTCAGCTCTTCAGCTCAAGGCTAGACCTCTACCGCTTGAGCGAGAGCACCACTTCCCGTTTTCTAGTAGTTTATTGGAGATCAGAGTCTCACAGACTTTCCTGCCTGGTCTGACTTTGAACCGTGATCTCAGATCTCAGCCTCCTGAGTAGCTAGGATTATAGGTATGAGCCACCGGTGGCCTGGAGATGACAAGATTTCTGCAAAGTAGTCATTATCTATGGAAAGTTTCATCTTTGCTCTTCTGAATTCATCCAAATCCATGAAACTCAGCCTTTGCCTTCTGTTTAAGGTCAGAAACCTCTCTTCAGACTCTTCTCATTAGGTTCGGTATTTTAGATATGATTGAGCCATGTACCAGTCCTATCATCCTATATTTTAAGTTATAATGTAATAGTTGTTTTGAAGATACTTTATTCTCAGATGTTCCCTAAAGGTAACAGTCAAAAAAGATTTATGTATCTTTATAAAGCAGACTTTAAAGTTTGATTTTATTCTGTTCCATTTTTAAGCCCATTCTTAAATACTTCAAGATGTATTGTGAAGTATGTACAGAAATATCATTTTTCTAGTTTATTTAGATCACATTCTTTTGCTCAGAGAAGGACTTGAATTCTGCATTAAAATTTGGGGTGAATCGTATTCATTGTCTTTTGCTTTGTATTTTCAGGTAACTCTAGAGATTCTAAGCTCTTTCATTACAGAATCTTATTCTTTTTTTTTGGTATATTTTTTAACGTAAAAATGCTGTATAGGGGGGTTACAGTTACATGTGCAAGGTAATAAGTTCATTTCCTATGCATTACCTCAGTGGATTTTTAACAAAGTTGTGAAGTAGAACTACTATAGCTCTCATTTTAGCTATGAAAAAAAAACTCAAAAAATATAAATCGAACAATACCCATGATATTGGTTTCTTGTTCAAGGACCAAAACCATTAATTTGTAAGTGTTGCAGCCCACTGGATCTTTGGCAATGATTCTTTTAGTAATGATTCTATGATATCAGAGACTGTACTTGATGGAGAACATTATACTCATGGTGAATTTGATTAGCATTAATTGATAATTTACATCCTTATAATTTGCAATGTATATATATATATATATATATATATGAAGGCATATAGTGAGAGTAACTATAAAAGAATAGATGGCATTTATTCAGCATGTGGATAACAGTAGCAAAGCTGAAAGAAAAGAAATTCTGAATGTTGATAAAAGCCCTTCCTTAAATTATATTCTTTATTACCTTAAAGTCATTATAAAGTGTGTTTCAAATGAATATCTCAATTTATGCATATGAAATATCTTAATCAATGCCACCTCTCCTTTATTCTCCCCATATCTCCTAAACCCATCCAGTCTCTCAAGCCACATATGTACATTGAATATATAACCCTATTTTCTACCATTGGCCTTTCCATTCATTTGCCCCTTGCACTTGAACTCACTCTTCCCAATACATGATGTTTCATCTTTTTCATATTCATTTTATTAAACTAAAAGTTAACTTTTGAAAGGAGTTATCCTATTGGAATACTTCAGTGTATATACATTAGTCAATATGTGCATGTGTGCATATGACACTATATATGTTTTCGTACAAGTTTACAATTTAGATTTAACTTCCACATGTGAGAAAAAAACACATAGTCTATGTCTCTGAATCTGCTTTGGTTTTCTTAATTTTTTTCAAGTCCATTCTTTTCCCTGCAAATGACATAATATCTTTCTTCCTAATATATGAGTAAAATTCCATTATACACACATATAACACACACACACACACACACACACACATATGTGTACATTTTAATCCACTTACTCATTGTAAGGCAGAAATGAAGTATTTAAATGAAGGTAAGTCTCCTTTTCTTTCATAAAAGAATCACTTCAGTATTTTCCAGAACAAAGCCGACTTAGTGACAAGAATACAACAGCCTGAAGTATATTCAAGAAAGCAGGGGACAGAAGAAAATTTTTTGTTCCATGTCAGATAAGGCAACTAGATGCTACTAGGCTTCATCCTATAAAGACACTAGGTAAAACTGAAACACATATACCTCAAATTTATACTACATGAAGAGTGAGAGGGGCCTTGGTATATGCTGTCAAGAATTAGTAATGATTATAGACAGGTACCTGTGGTTCATATCTATAACACTAGCTAGCTAGTTGAGGAGGCAGGGAGTAAAATAAACATTACTGGTATAAGCCTTGATTGGCTTGCTTACTGCCTTGAGTAGAGTTGTACCATTTGACATGTACGTTCAGCCACTGGCATCTGGCATTTTGCTTATATCTTGTCACCTACTTTCAAGTAATCATTGCTATTTTGAAGGATCCAAAATAAACAGCCTGGTCTAATCTGTGAGTGCTTTTATATAAATATAGTCAGATGTTTTCAGTGCTCAAGGAAAATTGATTAATCAGTACAGCATCCAGGATACTCTTGGAGTAATTCTCTTTTTGTTCTAAATATATCATAGTCTTTATCCTTGGCATCAGTTTGGTTATGATTTGCAAGGCAAACTGAAATACACAGCACAATCAATCTGAACTCTATTACTCTGTAATAGAGAAAAATTCCTCAAATAAATGTTCTTTAACACTTATGTGAGATACAATTGTCTCATGCTAATTTCTCCTTTTGAAATGTACAAACTCATTCTACTTAAATTCTTGAAAGATTAGTAACTATTTTCCAAACTTGCTCCTTCCTTCCAGCCTGTGTACCATCTGGTCATGCTAAAATAAGTCATAGAGTTCACTGATTCAAGCCATTTACCTTTTCAGTGTCATTTAGAATGGATCATCAATAGGCCCACATACAATTTTCAACATTACCATCATTTCATAGGCTCCATATTTCAACAAATTCAGGATTTATGAAAATTCCCTCACTTTTTTACATATTATATTTCTATAAATTTGCTGGAAATGTTTAATAGAAAATTTGTTTTAACTGTGTAACAAAATATCTTTAAGCAGTTAGACAAAATAAATACCATTTAACAAAGCAGTTTATGAATGAAATGCACCTTGATCAGTTTTACCCCTTCAACATTCTCTTCCTCTTCAACCACCCCCCCTCGCCTTCCCTTATTTAAAAAAATGTGGTATATACAGTGAATTGTTGACTGTATGGTTCACCTTTCTCCTCTTCCTTCCTCGACTGCTCTCCTTTTTTTTAACCTTACCCCTATTGATTGCATGTAAGCATTTTCTGCTGCTTATTTTGTTAGATTTGACCTAATGTTTAAAAAAATATCATTTGAACTGTCCATAGAGTTTGTCAAAAAAATCAAGGAAAGACTTGATAGATGGGATTGCATCAAACTTAAAAGTTTCTACATCGCAAAGGATGTGGCTAACAAGCTAAACAGAAAGCCCACAATTTGGGACAATTTTTTTTTTTTTTACCAGCTGAACATCAATCAAAGGCCTAATATACAGAATATTTTTAGAGCTCAAAAAATTCAACACTCAAAAATTAAACCTTCACAGTATTTTCACAATAAAAAATAAAAATAAAAAATATTTTAAAACATTTATAGAAAAAATTAAACCTTCAAAGAAACAACATCCCTATTAATAAGATAGGATAATGACTTAAAGAGAGACTTGGCCAAAAAAATGAACATAACCAATAGACACACATGAAGGAATGTTCATCATCTCTAGATATAATGAAATGTTTTCTCTCTCACCCCAGTGAGATTGGCCACGATCATGGAAAGTAACAACAATAAATGCTGGCAAAGATTAAGCCGAAAGGAAACTATTGATGGGAATGTAGGCTTGTTTAACTACTCTGGGAGGCAATATGGAGGTTCCTTAAAGAGCAAAACATTGAACTATCCTATGACCCTGCAATCCCACTTCTGGTCATTTATCCAATAGAACATAAACATGCTTATAGTTAAGCCATCAGCAGAACCATGTTCATTGCAGCACTATTTAACATAGCCACAATATGGAATCAACCTGGATAGCTCTCTGGGCAAATGGATTGAGAAAATGTGGTAAATATACAAAATGGAATTTTATTCATCAATTAGAATGACAGTGTACCATTTATCAGGAAATGGAAAGATGTGGAAAAAATGGTTTCCCTCATATGCATGGTTTCCCTCATATGTGATGGATAAGCAAACCTGATTTTTTGAGTCTCTATGAATTTACCTTAATTGCCTACCTCACTCAAAGTAAAAGAAAAAAAAAACAGAAAACCTCCACCTTGAATTTCCATTTATTTAAATTCCTCAAGTACTCAATCCATGAGCCAACGAAATTAAGCTTTCTTCTTTACCTAAAGACACTCTTTTAAGCCAGGGACAATACTGAATTTCCAGAGGAATGCAGTTAGGCATGCTTTATTGGAGTTTTGGGGATCAGTCTATTTCATGTCTTTTAATTAATCATCAGTGTCCTTATTGCAATTAACAAGACTCCAGTCTTTTCTAATCAACGTCCTAGCATTCACATAAGAAATATGGTTTAGCTGTAAATTAACTGGAAGTGTAATTCTTCAGACTGCAAAGTCAATACCTGCGTTTATTCTTCAGTGACTTCTGTTCTCAGCAGTCTTTATACTTTCAACTAGGTCATAAGAAGTATTTGCATGTCTTACCAATCTCTGGGGAAAATGTAAGCAGTTAGTTTGTCTTTTATTCATTTTCACTGCACAGATCTTGTAGGAACTATATCTCTGGCTGTAAGACATGAATTAAATTTCTCTGTAGTTGAGGCCATTTAGCTCCCCAGAGTTTCATTCCAACTAGTAGCCAATTGTTGTTTGCCTTCCTAGCACTTATTTATTTTTTTGCTTTTTCTACTTAAGTATACCAAAAATGTAATTTCCTGCAATCTTCTTGCTCTTCTCAGAAGCTGTCTCCATTCTAGTTTCAGAGAAAGGTCATGATTTTCTTTTAATAATTGATATTTTTATATTGGTACCCACAACGGTGGGTAAATATATAGTAGAGCTTGTCCTTTTAGGCTGAAAGAAAAGATTAATTTTGGATTATTGGAAAAGTGATATACTCATATGAAGGTTAGAACTGTTACAATTTTCTACACAATGAAAGATGTCAGACTAAGGGAAAAAGAATGACACACACATTTTGGGACAAAAAGGCAAAATTTATCAGATATCACCAAAAGCCCAATTAAATCATGGCTATATTCATTCTGCAATTTTGGGTCTTCTTAATCATAATTTCCTTTTCAATATAACTCATTAAGACAATTATCAATGGGATCTCTGTTACTTGTAGAATCATGAGTCCTTGTTTTTTTAATTATTTCTTTTTTACTGATATGAAGAATTGAACTCAGAGCTTTGTTTTTGCTAGTTTTCCTTTTTCGGCTGGTATTCTACCTCATGATCCCATTCTCTCACCCAGACTTTCACTTCTAATTTAGGAGATGGAGTCTCAACAATTTTTTTGCCTGGTTGGCTTTGAGCCATGATCCTGAGGTATCAGCCTCATGGGTGGCCAGGGTTACAGGCATAAGTTACAAGTACCTAGTTGAGAAAAATTATAATTCTCAATGTGTTTCCAGAAAATACAATAACTTCATCTGCCAGTGTATCAATAAATTCTATGTCTAAGCTAGAAACTTATTCTAATCTAGTGGGAATTTCTACATATTTTATTTCCTTGATTTATGTTTTCTTATCATTGTCTAGTATTAATTTTTGTATTTTCCTGAAATTTGTATTTCAAGTATCAGAAACATAATTAAAGCCATTCAATGAAAGGGTGAAATTATAATTACATTTTCCCTTTGCTGTGAGTCTCAAATAAACAGAGATAGTTGAGTCCGGGTACTATTTGATCTTGCATCAGACCTTCAGATTATTCATGATGTTGGTTTTTGTGGGTATTCAGAATTTACGATCCCTGAGGTCATGGAAGTCCATCTATATCCATATTTCAAAAGTAAGCTTTTATGAGTGTACACAAGCAATACAAAGCAAAATTGGAGTTCTGTGAGAAGCTGAGAGAATGACGTTTAAACTGTGATGGAGATCTCAGTATGTTATAGGCCTTAGGAAAATGGAATGTCTTCTAAGGAGAGTTGAAGGCACAGGCAGAGTCAGCAATGGGAGAGAGGCCAAGCAGATTATAATGGACAAGATCACAAGGATGGGGCTTCCCAAACTATTAAGGGTTCTTGTAATGCCTCTACTGGACATTGCTGTCAGCCTAGAAGGTACACACGGACAGAGGGTTTCTGCAAGACATTATGGACAAGTATTTGATTATTGTTGGTATTACCACACAACTGTGGGTTTATCTATGCAACCTTTTGATAATCTCAACTCAGAAAAGTTCCTCCAAACACATAACACCCCACAAACTCTAGCATGACATCACTACTCACTAAGAAGGAAGTCTAGAGATCTGGGGAAATATGAATAAGTAAGGCTCAATATGTCCCTTCTGAATTTTAGTCTTGTCTTGTATCCATCCCTTCTTTTCTGTAATGTTATCTCCCCTTTCTAAATGGGAACATTTATGAAAGTTCCTAATTGGAGATATGACTTTTTTCTTGATTTTTATTTTATTTTTTAATTAAGTAGATGTTCAATGGAGGTAACATTTAACAAAGCAGTTTACACATGCAATGTATCTTTAACAATGTCACCTCTTTCAATATTCTCGCTTTCTACTTTTCACACCTTCAACCTACCTCTATCTTAATTTTAAGTTTGTGATATATAAAATGAATTATTGACTGCATTCTTCCTCCTTTTATTCCCCTTCATCCATCTACCCTTCTCCCCTTGACTCCACACCCGCCTTGAATGCACCTATTTCCTGGTGCTCTTTGTTGGGCTTTGATCTAGTCTTTCTAAGGGTTTATACTATTTGAGCTCTCTAAGAGTGCATTATATTATATTAACTTATCTGTAATCACTTGCATATCACTCAATATGTTTACCTACAGATTTATAAGCATAGTCTTTCTACCTCAAATGAGAAGAACCATGCAATCTCTGTTTCTTTGGGTCTGGCTTACTTCACCCTTAATAGATGAATGGAACAAGGAACTGTACTATATATACACAATGAAATTCTAATTATCTGTTAGAAAGAACAATTTTGTGTCATTTGTAAGAAAGTGGGAATACTTGGGAAAAAATATATTAAGTGAAATAAGCCAGATGCAGAGAATCAAAGGTTTCTTGATTTTTATAGGGCTTACGGAGTAAAATTCATTGAGTTTTACAAGAGAATGTGTACTTGTACTTTTGAGTCACATGGAAATTCTTGTGATTTGGGGCCTACAAGAGATAGACTAATGGAAATTTCAGTTATGAAGGAAGAGTATGAAAGGCATGGTTGTTTACAAGGGTCTTCTTATAAACCTTATGCATTGAAGGCTTGGTACCCAGATGTTTGCACCAATTAGAGGTGACTGGATTAAGAAGGTGTTAATTTCATCAATGGATTTACCCACTGGGAAATGTATAACTTAATGGTTTGGCTATATGGAAGTGGAGGCTATATGGAGGAATTGGTCTCTAGGACATGGATTTATGGAGCTCATAAACATATGAATATATATATATATACACACATAAATGTGTATAGATACATGTGCATATCTGTATACATATAATAAAATATGCATTTTTTTCTTTCTGGATACTTCCTTTTAAGCTCCTCTGCTTCCTGGCTGCCATTTCTCTTACATTCTCCCACAATCGTCTGCATTGCTCAGGGCCAATGTGGTGAAACCATAAGATCATGGAGTGAAACCGCTGAATCCAGAGCCAAAACAAATATTTTGTCTTTTCAAGTTGATCAGGTCAGGTATTTTCTCACAATGATGAAAAGTGACTAACACACTGTATATGTAGAGATCTGGGAAGCAATAATTTACCTTAGGAAAATCAAGATGTAGCTATCTTAAAACATTATAAAATTTAAACAGAATTGTTTTGTTATGCTCAAATTTTTCTCTTTTTATCTCTTTTTTATTATCACAAAATTTAAAAGAATGAATAGCTATTTCTTTTATTTAATTAATTCATTGTTTCTTTCAAATGTATTTTTCACTGAGAAGTAATTCTTCAAGAAATACTACACAAATGTGAATCTTTTGAATGCACAGAATGTATTTTAGGTTGAGCTCAGTACTTGCAACTACAATCATCCATCCTCACAGGAACCACCTAGTATTTGAGCAAATCTCTAATTGGGCAAGGACAAAAATTGGGCCACCAGGTGGCAGTATCACAGATGTGTGCTAATTATACATCCCTTTGATGATGATTTTGCATGAACACACTATCCTCCGACTATGATAAGAGGCCACTATTCAGAATACAAGGAGGTCAAGAGAACCTCTGAGATTGAAAGAAATGGGGAACAAAAAGGATATATCTCAATATCTTTACTCAGAAGTACTGTGGAGAGTATTTGAATCAATGTGCTTGAATGGAAGTAATGACCTAGAGTTTTAAAATGCTGAGATTAATTTTATCTATCACAATTAGATATTGAGAAGTTTTGAGGCATATGTAAAACACATAGACTCTAATGACTGATAATAACTTCACTTGGACTATGTTTAAAACAACGGTGTGTGTAGAAATTTGCTTTCACTCTGAGCAGCCTTTCCTGCCTTTTGAGCTTTTTAGAGCCTTAATAGGCTCAAAAAAAAATTCTAGGAGCCAATATACAAAGGGCATCTTTGGCTCATTTATGTAACATCTACTGAATACCATTTTGAAGTGCCTGTTTTCTGGATTGTCAAGATCCAGGTGGAATACTCAGTTTCCATTCAATGTTTCATCATGCAGAAAAAGATTATTTTATTCCTGCCCTTCATATTATATTCCGGGTAGTTGCTTGTTCCCATTTTAATTTCTTCTCATGCCATTAAACCTCTTCTGTTTATGTATTTTTTATATTTCAGGTTTTTTTAACAGGAGTATTGGAGAGATTGAAAAATAAGCACAAAATCAATAAGTATTTTGACAAATGTTTGCATTGAATAGCTTCTATATGAACAATAGTACTAAAAAATTAGAAGTTTTATTTTATCAGTATGTCATCAGAACAGATTCCAAAACATCAAGATTGGGTTTTAGACCAACATATTGCTAAAAATTTCAGATAATTACAAATACTGGATGAATTGCACCATTCTTTAACACACTCACCAGCATTTCTGAACTCCATAAGGAGTTCATAAATTAGATTGCAAAATGATTTGAGAATCTTATTTAATTTGATTAGATTAATTAGTGAATTTTGTCATGAAAACTTAATTCTTTACAGAAGTAACACATTCTTAAGTCATATTTCCATTAAAATACTGTATTAGTGTTTAAAAATATCTTCTTTACTAAAGTCTCAGTGTTTCTAAAATTGTTCACATGATCAAATTTTGGAAAGATATGTACACCTTTCTCCAAAGTGTCTGTAAACTCCTTATCATTGTTAATTATTTCCTTGTCAGTTAAAAAATATGATTTTATTTTGGTTGATACTTGAGCTGTCATCAAAGGCAGATATTATATAGTATTACTCTTTGATTGAAGTTGAGTTATTTGTAGATAATTTAAATCATCATGGCTATTGCTAAGTTGAGTCCATTTAATATTTTTAGACCTTAAAATAAATGACCATGCTCTAAAATTTCTTCTGGATGGAATCATCAAATGAACTATCAGTTGAGACTTTTTTAGCTTTGGCTTAATTATCATGGACTGTGACATAATTTAGCCTGTTCAACAAAAATTGATTATGTTATTTATACAGGAACTGGAGAGAGATGACAAGTTACATGCATAGTATGTTCAGAATTTTCTGTTTTCTATGTTTCATCTTTCTCTTGGCTTATCAGAGTTCTTATGAAAGGTGGCTTTCCTTCACAGTCTTAAAATGATAATATCTAAGGTAACAATCATGAAATTATCAAAGCAAATAATTATCAGACTGGATGGATGTAAAAGGAGGAATGGCATATTCATTTCATATAGTGCAACAATTTTAAGAAAAAAATGCATTTGCTCTGTTTTAACATGCATGGATTCTTTTTTTTAAATTATATTGTATTTTGTTGTAAAGATGCTGTATAGAGGGGTTAGAGTAAGGTAATAAGTATATTTCTTGTCAAATATTGTTACCTACTCCTTCCTTTTTCTCCCATTAACCTTCTCTGCCCCTCGCCCCTTGAGCCCCTTGAAGTTGCAAAGTGTTCTGGCTAATCATTTCCAATTCAAAGACGCAATCAGCAGATGATGCTTACTTATTACCATGTGTTCAGTATTTCCTAGTTACTGTTGTCAGTAAAAATAAATGCCTTCTATTTAATTTTCTAAAATATTGGCTTTCTGGACTCTGAAAAAATCATGAGATCTGGTGATTAGAAAGCTGTCAGTGATTGTAACATGGAGTATTGAGTCCTGTATGTGTGGCAGACGCCAGAGAGCAAAAGGTTCAGGGTTGACATTATTTCTACAGAGATCCTTCAAATGCAGTAAGTTGTGCTCTCATGATTCTAAACATTCACGTTTATTTGAATAGAGGAGTACAAAGTCTTCATTACATGTCAAAAGTCACAAATAAATAAAGGATTAGTTGTTGTCCTCCACTTATTTGTAGGCCTTTGACACGGTAGTGACACTGTTCACTTATTTAACTCAAAAATCAGGCAGTAAAGCACACTTACTTTCACTAGAAATATTACTAAAAACTGACTTCCATATTTTCTTCTTCATAGACTGACCATTTGCAAAGCTGGTCAGAGAGTATATACATATAGAAAAGTAAGAGCTATTGGACAAGCTGTTTTAATTTTTATAATACGGATATATTACCAGTGAGAAGAGATAGAAGGAGAAAAACAAAAGAGGGGTAACAATGCTTGACAAGAAATGTACTTACCTTCCTCATGTAACTATAACCCCTCTATACAGCATCTTTACAATAAAATAAAAAAAAATTAACAACATAATAGCTTTCAGGAGACATTAAAGTTATCCAGACTCATAAGAATAAAAGTTTGGAATGAATTCTTAAAAAGTATGCTGGATTTTATTGTTCTATCAGTCTTGGGGTTGTACCTTTCATATTGTCAGTCACGGGAATTGAACTCAGGGCCTGGGTATTGTCCTCAGCTCCCTCCTGTCCCACACACAACTCTGTTCTTGGTTTTCTGTGTTTAATTGGAGGTAAGACTATCATAGTATTTCCTGCCTTGTCTGGTTTGGAACTGTTATCCCCTAATTTCAGTTAGCTTTTTGAATTGCTGAGATTACAGGTGTGAGCTACCCACAGCACAAAACCACCATTTTAATTTTTGAATTACTTTAGAGCTAAAAAAGTAATCATGTAAATATAGTGTTGAAACATTTTCTCAAAATTACATAACATGTACCATATATTTTAATTCAGATGATTTACATGAGTTTATTTAAATGACTAATGCAGTTTATAATACCAATTGTTTTTAAAAAGCTTATTTACATTTTCTGTGGTACTGGAGATTGAATTGTGGGACTTGTGTTTTCTATAAAAGTACTCTATTAATTAAGGCACACCCCTAAACCTTTTTATTTTTGTTATTTTTGACTCTGGTCTTATATTTATACTCAGACTAAATGGTCTGTAATTATCCTATTTACCCTTTCTGCATACCTTGGATATGTGCAGACATGTGCCACTACACCCAATTTAAAAAAAAAAAAAACTAATTGAAAATAGGTCCACTGAACTCTTATCCTGATTGGCCAAGAACCAAAATCCTCCTGATCTTTTCCATCTGTGTTGCTGTAGGATCACAGGTGTGAATCATCATTATAAATATATATATATATTTGATGACCTATTCAATTTGGTTCAGAATCATAAACTTTTTGCTTGAATTCCCTGGAAGCCATGTGTTAGGAGACAATTCCTGTTTCAATTCCATCAGTGACAGGCAGAAGTATAGGAAGTCAAGCATGTGGCCAGCCACATATATCATATATATTTTCATACCTTGAGCTGTCTGTCTCTTTCTGTAGACAGAATGACCAAAGATTTCATGAGATAATGTTATTGGGCAGATTTTCTTGCATTATAATCTTTTGGGATTTTTTTTCTGCTATGGCTGCAAGCAAAGTGCTCCATTTTCGCCTTATATACATATACCAAGCAGATGCAGCTCTTAACTAAATATGATATCTTCCTTTTATTTAGGCTGAGTGAAAGTTCCCATAAGTCCATTGATCTGGGATTAGAGAACAATATTAAATTAATAACTAACTTAGAAGAAACTTCCAACCTTATGTACCTTATTGCACCACCTAGATTGACTCCATTCTGTATTTCCATACTCTTGTCTGAGAAAATATTGTTTGTAGACACTGTGCATATATGTTAGCACCTTTCTGGTTTCATTGCCATTTGGCCTGTATAGATATGCGCTCAGGTAAAGACAATATTACCATACCTTAGAATCTTTAGAGTAGCAGATTGGTAGCAGATCTAGTAAGTGTTAGAAGAGTTATTCCTTCTTTCTTGAATATGGAATTCTGACTAGAAGAAGTACATTGCAGTGGGACTCTTGGAAATTCCCATTGTGAGATTTTTGATCACTTTGATTATATATATTAAACTATATCTTCTTTTGATTTTCCACTGAAGTTACTTCTAAACATACGATGTTTTATCCTTATGGATAGACCCCATTAGGTCAGGCCCCCTCACTGGCTATCATTTTAATTTAGTTTCTTTTTATTGCAATTATACTAAATTATTAATTAGCAAATTAGACCTCATTCTTGCACATCTCCATCCCAGGGTTAGAGTCTCATACCTTTCCTACCTGTGATATTATTTGGCATAGGAGACTTGTTCACAGTATGAATTCTGCATTGTCTGAAGTTTTGACACATTTAGAATTTAGGTCTGTGTTCACAGACAGGAGATAATAATCTTGTTTGATTCCAAGAAAATTCTAACTCACAAGTGTTGCTTTAAACCAGTGATTAACATATTTGTAATACATATTTTTTAGATGGCCTTAAGGGTAATAAGCAATATTTACTGGATCCCAAAATTCTTATGATTGCTATGTCCTCTAAACCTGTCAAATGTTCCAATAGTTTCATCAATGAGTACATTTTCTCATACTCACATATCATCCCAGTTTACCACAGTTGAATGTTTTGGCAAGTACAGTGATGCAACATGCTTGAACTAACATTTTTCTACCTCTGACCTTTGAAACATTACTCTTTGCTGTCCAGTTGGTGAATTGTCTGACTAAAGAATCTCACTTGTGCTGTCAAAATTGGATGGTTACTTGTAGCACTTCTTGTTTTAGGTCACAAATCCTGAAAGGTATCCATAATACAGCATTATCTGAAAATGATTTCTTGAGAGCACGCCTTTATTTAGACAGAAATCAGAACAGCAGATATAAGGCAAGGTAATACAACTAACTTAAATTCCTGTCTCAGCTTCTACTGTAGTTTGAAAACTGATGATTCGCTTCAATGCCTATGTGACAAAACTTGGTGCCCAAGTATGCAATGGGGTATTGGAATGTATTGACTGAGGATAACCTTCTGTCACAGAGAGTAATTGTGAGTAATTATTGGCCAAATTGCATAACCTCTTTAGAGAAGGGGGAGGAGGATGGCAGGTAGGTGCACTAAAATTAATTTTTCCCCTGTGGGGCGTGGGTACATTCTCTGAATAAAATTTCACATGCATGTGATTACTTAAAATTACCAGATCTGTATATACAGTAAATTGAAGTACTTCAGGGAAGCAGAGTACATCTGCTGTAATCTTATTTGGTTTCCGTTGTTTAGATAGAATATCCACACTACAAATTGTTCAGATGATTGTCAATCCTCACTTCCACTTTGGGCTGTGAAATCCTATACATTAGCTAGGTTCATAGTACTGTGTGAAATGAAGATGTGGCTATTATCCTGTTATTTGGATCATCCAAAGCAGATAACTTGGGCCCCCAATTGGCTTTTCTTTTCTTAGCTGAATGAATCAATTTACCTGTTTAAATTGATAAAAACCGGCTTTCAGCTTAGTATATTGGTCTGTACCTGAGTATGATTGGTTTTTCTACACAACCTCAAATAGTTTATATGAAATGATAAATATCAGGTGGCTCAGATGAAGGGTGTAGCACCCTTTGTCCGAGTAAAGCTAACTAAATGATTTCAGACACTTTCTCAAGTTGTGACGAGTAATGAAATTGTATTTTTATTTAATCTCTCTGTCTGTAGTTTCTGCACCTTTAAAGGTAGTTTAAGTTGTGATTTGATAGAGCTTTCCTCATTCAGGAAAATGTGATTGCTTTTGTGTTTCTAGGGATGTTAGAATTTGATGCTGAGATAATTTTGTAGCAGAATTTCATGGTACATTTTAATGTAAGATGATGTACTCTCATGAGCATTTTTAAATTTTAAAAATGAACATTTGTATTATTGACTAATATTTTCTAAAATATTTGAACTATATTATCTTGAGCTGTAAAAATCTATTTGATTCATAGAACCAAGGAATTACCATAGGACATTTGTCCCTAGGTGTCCCTGTTATTAGTTGATTAATATGTTAGAATTTATGATTATTTGCCTCTTATGTTTTCATTTATGGATGAGAATTTTATCACTAGTGACAAGTCTTTAGAAATATTGAAGGCTTTCACTTATTAGGACATTTGAAGGATTTTTAGTGTGAGGTTTGTGAAAAGAAAAATAGAAGTTTAGCCACACTTTCTGAATTTTCCAATTTGTGTCTTTTGACAAAAGATTTTAATTTTCTTAAGAGTAGCTTAATTTTCAAAAAGGACAGCGAGACTATTTTAAAAATGAAATGTTTTACATGGGAACAAAAGCACCCTTACTATATTACTGAACTGTACTTCAAATATAGAAACTCCATTCTGTTTGCAAAATAGTACACAATTTAACGGATACTTTTGAAAGAATAAAACCTAGAAAGTGCTATGGATTGAATTTATTGCATCTAATTTTATGTATTTAAGCTCCAATACCATATGTGACTTCAAATGCAATTGGACACAAGATACGTTGAGAGAAGGTATTTAGGCAGGGAATCAATGCTAATTGAGGTTCTAAGATATAACCATTATTGACAGGGTTGGTGTCTTTCTTTCTACAGGCAGGAAGAAAGAACACATGAGGATGCAGCCAAAGAGTCACTAAGCCATGAACAGCGCCATCAGGAATTGATTTCCACAAAAATTATCTTAGAATTCTATGAATTTGTATGGCTTAAAACACCTAGATTGTCCTATCTTGACATGGAAGTCTGAGAGAAATAATACTTAAAAACATTAGGGATTTCAAGACTCAGTCAAATTTTGTTTATGTTGGGTCATTTTCTTCCACTGATTTCTTACAAGAAAACATCCACTGATTTATTGCAATAAAATATCCAATTTAGAGCAAGATTATTGATTGAAATGTACTTCAAGACATCATGTAGATGTTCACAGTGATTGTTGGTGTTTATGTTGGTATAGAAAATATATCTCGTGCCAGGCGCTGGTGGCTCACGCCTGTAATCCTAGCTACTCAGGAGGCTGAGATCTGAGGATCCCGGTTCAAAGCCAGCCCGGGCAGGAGAGACTGTGAGACTCCTATCTCCAATAAACCACCAGAAAACCGGAAGTGGCGCTGTAGCCCAAGTGGTAGAGCGCCCGCCTTGAGCTGAAGAGCTGAGGGACAGCGCCCAGGCCCAGAGTTCAAGCCCCAGGACGGACAAAAAAAAAAAAAAAATGGATCTCTTGATTTTCTTGGTAAAATTTGTAGGTAGAACCAAATCCACATGTATTGATTTTTCTTGTTTGATTTCACATTCTAAATATGTTACATTTTATGCTTAATGCATACTAATAATAGTTATTAAATATTTCATGTATTATATATATTCCATGTCATGATAGGATTATTCTCCTTATGGAATGGGACAATACTACAAGTTAGGCTCATTTTTCTATCACACAGAGACCAAGTAATATATCCAGTTATGTATTAGCCTGTAACTCATATGTATTTAAACCCTAAACAAGAGCTATGAGGGAATACACAGACATACAGGATGACAGTAATTTTTGAGATTTTTATATAAAAAAGGAAACAATCTGTGCTTGAACAGACTACTACAGAAGCATATTTATGGGTTTGTTCATTTGTTGATTCTATCATTCATTTAATCTTATGATATTCACTGTGATAGGGTTATACAAATAGATTGATAGCTCCATGTGTAATTTTTTTAAAAAAGTGTAATTGCAAGAATCATGTAACCATGGAATAGTTCATGCTATTTTCTCAGAAAACTTCCTTGGACTCTTTCAATTTACTATCTTGAGTGAAACATTGGAAAGACAATGAAGAATTTTAGTTAGATTTGGGATATCAAAAAACTAAATTTTCATGTGGTTCTTATCCTTGCTATTGTTAATGTGATGAATTATATTATTTGATTTGCATATATTGAACCAGTTTTGCATCCCTGAAATGAATCCTGTTTGATTGTGGTATATGATTTTTTTTGATGAGTTGTGAAGGCAATTGGCCAAAATTTTGTTGAGAAGTTTTGCATCGATGTTCATCAAAGAGATGGGTCTATAGTTCCCTTTCTTTGATGAGTCCCTACCTGGTTGGGGGATAAGGGTTATGATGGCTTCATAGAAAAAGTTTGGTAGTGAACTTTCACTTTCAATTTCTTTGAAGAGTTGGAGGAGGATTTGTGTGATTTTTGCTTTGAATGCCTTGTAGAATTTAGCTGTAAACCTATCCAGTCCTGGGCTTCCCTGGGGTGGAAGGTCTCTTATTGTTGTTTCTATTTCCATGCTTGATATGGGTCTGTTAAGTTGGTTTAAATGATCTTAGTTTAAATTTGGCATGTTGATATTTGCTAGGAAATCATCCATTTCTTCCAGATTCTCAACCTTATTAACATGAAGGTTTGAAAAGTATTCCCTTATATTGTTCTGAATCTCGGTTTTTCTGTGATGATATTTCCATTCTCATCTCTGATTTTGTTTATTTGGGTTTGTTCTCTC
The DNA here is from genome assembly GCF_000151885.1 of Dipodomys ordii. NCBI lineage: Eukaryota > Metazoa > Chordata > Mammalia > Rodentia > Heteromyidae > Dipodomys > Dipodomys ordii. Next base: position 2,501,668 of record NW_012267289.1, on the reverse strand, counting down.
TTTTTAAAATAAGATTTGCTAAGTGTCTGTCAATCTTGTTAATTTTTTCAAGGAACCAATTCTTTGTTTTGTTGATACTTTCTTTTTTTATTCTAATTCATTTAATTCTGATTTAATTTTAATTATTTGTTTCCATCTTCTGGATTGGGGTTTAGCTTGTTGCTCTTTTTCAAGGAGCTTCAGGTATTTCATTAAATTGTTGGTTTCAGATATCTCCAATTTGTTGTTATAGGAACTCAGAGCTATAAACTTGCCTGAGTACTGCCTTTGCTGTGTACCAGAGGCACTGATAATTTGTGTGTTCATTTTTGTTGAATATAGATGTAGAACAGCATTTGACAAGATCCAACACCCCTTTATGATTAAGGCTCTGGAAAAACTAGGAATCCATGGAACATTCCTCAATATAATAAAGGTTGTGAATGACAAACCTACAGCCAGCATTGTACTTAATGGTGAAAAGTTAAAGCCATTTGCATTAAACTCAGGAATGAGACAAGATGTCCACTCTCTCCACTTCTCTTCAATTTAGTATTAGAATGCCTAGCTACAATAATAAGACAATATGAAAACATAAAGGGGATCCAAAGAGGGAAAGATGAAGTAAAACTCTCACTCTTTGCAGATGACATGATCTGGTATTTAAAGAATCCCATGGACTCCACTCCCAAATTACTCAAGCTGATTCAAAACTTTGGCAAAGTATCAGGGTACAAAATTAGCCCTCAAAAATCAACAGCTTTCCTGTATGTCAACAATGAGAAGAGTGTGGCTGAAATCAGGAAATCAACTCCTTTTGTAATAGCCCCCATCCCTACAACACACACACACACACACACACACACACACACACACACAGACAATACCTAGGAATTTACAAAAGAAAACTTTCAAAGCCTAAAAAAAGGAAATTTAGGCAGAACTTAGGAAGTGGAAAAACCTCCCATTCTCCTGGATTTGGAGGATTAATATTGTGAAAGTGTCAGTACTGCCAATGCCTATCTATAAATTCAATGCAATATCTATCAATATTCCAACCTCATTCTTCAATGAAATAGAAGAAGCAATCCAAAATTCATATGGATCAATAAAAGATCCTGAATAGCAAACACAATCCTTATCAGAAAGAACAGTGCTGGAGGAATATAAATACCAAATTTCAAACTCTACTACAAAGCCATAGTAATCAAAAGAGCTTGGTATGGGCACAAGAACAAACCTGAATACCAATGGAATAGAACTGAAAACCCAGAAATGAACCCAAAGACCTATAGCTACCTAATCTTCAATAAGGGAGCTAAACAAAAAAAAAAATAGACTGGAAGGAAGACAGCCTTTTCAGTAAATGGTGCTGGCAAAATTGGTTAAATACCTGTAAAAACTAAAGCTAGATCCTTATATATCACCCTGCACCGGAATCAACTCCAAATGGATCAAAAACCTCAGTGTTAAAGCAGGCACCCTGAAAACATTACAGGAAAGAATAGGAGAAATTCTAGGGCTCCTTGGTACAGGTAGAAATTTTCTTAATAAAGACCCAGGTATACAACAAATCAAAGAAAGGTTGGACAAATGGGATTGCATGAAATTGTAGTTTCTGCATGGGAAAGGACATAGCTGGAAGACAGAAAACAAATTGGGAGAAGATTTCACTAGCCATACATGGGACAAAGGTCTCATATCTAAAATATACTTAGAACTCAACAACAACAAAAAACCTCCCAAAAACAAATCCTCAAAGAAACGACTGCCCAATAAATAAGTGGACTAAAGAATTAATGAGAAACTTCTCTGAAGAGGAAATAAGAATGGCCAATAGACACATAAAGAAATGCTCAACCTCTTTAGCCATAAAAGAAATGCAAATCAAAACAACATTGAGATTCCCCCTCAATCCAGTTAGAATGGCTATAATCAAGAGATTTAATAACAGATGCTGGAGGGGATGTGTACAAAAGAGAACCCTACTGCATTGTTGGTTGGAATGTAAACTTGTTCAACCACTTTGGAAAGCAGTATGGAGGTTCCTCAAAAGACTCCACTTAGAGCTCCCCTATGACCCAGCAATCCCAGTTTTAGACATTTACCCAAACGATCACAAACAAGGTCATACCAAAGCTACCAGCACATCTATGCTTATTGCAGCTTTACGTACCATAACTAAGATATGGAACCAACACAGATGCCCCTGAGGAGATGAAAGGATCAAGAAAATGTGGTTTATTTAAACAATAGAATTCTGTGCCTCCATCAGAAAAATGACATTGCCCTTTTTGTTATGAAATGGAAAGACTTGGACAAAATTATATTAAGTGAAATAAACCAGGCCCAAAGAAACACAGGTCCCATGGTTTCTCTTATTTGCAGTAACTAGTATAAGTCAAGGACAAGCAGAAAAGATTAAAAGCTATGTACATATGACCAGATAAGATGATGTTAAGGAAGATGAACACCATGATAGAGACACAACTTTTTTTTTCTTTCTTGCTATTGTTTTTAACGAATCTAAAGTGTATTATGTAATTTGTTTCTCTTGTATGTTCTTCCCCATGGTATAACCTCTGTTTTCACTGTATTTGATGTTGGTGTCATTTTTCTAATTTGGGGAGGGGAAGGGAAATAACAAAATGCTGAAAAAACAAGAATAGAGGTTGACCCATTGTAACAATGATATGTACAAGACACTATGTAGAAAATAAACTTTACAACTTGGCGGGGGGGGGGGAGAGTTGGGGAGGTGGTAGGGAGGAAAGGGATGGTGGGAAAAAACAAAGGAGGAGGGAACAATGCTTGATAGGACATGTACTCATTTCCTTACTCATGCAACTTTAACCCCTCTATACAATATTTTTATACTTAAACAAATAAAAAAATCTAAATTTTCAATCAAGACTCCCTCCATCTCATACCATTCTCTTTTCCAAACCCCTGTTCACATAACATATCAATTCTTCTCAGAAAGTCTGATATAAATCAGCAGGAAATTTATTCAGTCTTAGGCTACTTGTATTATTTTTTAATTAGAACTGTTTTTAATGTTTTAATTTCACAGATAATTATGGAACTGTTTATATCTTCTTGGTTGGAATTTTTATCATCAGTTTTATTAATTTGAGTCTTTTGTTTGGTTAGATGTCTAAGGCTTTGTCAGATTCTCTTTATTGATTTTTTTCTTATTACTCATTTACTTCCATGTAGTTAATATCAGCTCAGAACAGTATCTCCTTCTACTAGTTTTGAGATTGGTTTGTTTTTGTGTTTCTAGGTCCTTGAGGTGTATCAGTAGGTTATTTACTCAAGATCACAGTGATGTGTGTGTGTGTGTGTGTGTGTAATTGTGTGTGTGTTTTAGTAGAAACTAATACCTATAATTTTTTCCTCTTAGATCCACTTGTTATTTTATCTTGTAGGTTCCTGTATGTTGTACGTTATTTTAATTTTCTTTGAGGAAGTTTCTTATTCCACCATCCCTTTTTCCTTTCTTTTCTTTTCCTTTTTTTTCTCCCTTCAGAGACTATCTTTGCTGGTACTCTAGGACTTGAAAAATACTTCCAGTTTTCTTTTAGCTGATTATTTTGGAGACAACATCTAGTAGATTTCTCTGCTCAGAGATAACATTTAGGAAAGGCAATTTGGACACTGAATATATTCCTGATATAAAGTCACATATTTAAAATTTGAATTCTCTTCATATGCCCTTGAAAAAATAAGATACTCTTTGAATTTGTGTTTACATAATAAAATACCACAGGACACTGAATAAGGCAAATAAAAGCCAATGTGAATATTTCCAAAAATACAACGATAGAGTTCCAATACATCATTTCTTATGATTTTTTTTTCAATTCTGGAAAATTTGTACAGCTTTTACTTGACATTTATAAGAGCTTTGGGGCACCTAGAGGGAAAATATTACTCCTTTCATTAATAAGTAAGATAACATTGTCTTAAAACTTGTACATACCTCTCTTTTTCAAGTTACTTGCACACCTAAGGCTCTAATTTATGTCTCCTTTCCATTTATCATTCCATTTTTCTTTACAGTCAACTTTCCCCCATTTTTTCTTTATTTACTAAACTCAAGAAAAAGAGAGTTCTGGAATTTGAAAAACGGGCATCTTCAATTACAGTTTATATCTAGTACTCTACACAAGTAACTCCTCCCAGAGTTAGATACAATCTCAAAAAGGGTACTTACAACCTTCTGGCTGCAAAATATTTATTATGTCATTCAACTCTTTGTCCCCGGTTTAGTCACCTGAGCAATGTAGACGTTGACTACAGAAATGTCTACAAAATTTGTCACATCTTTTTTTTTTTACTACTGTTTTTTTTTACTACTAATTGCTTCATCTAATTGAGGATTTTGGTGTTCACAGACAATCCAGACATACGGGCATAAGAAATTCTCAATGTAATAAAGAAGTGAGAACCATCTCTTTGGAACTGATGAGATGATGATATTGACTGTAAGATGGTGACTCACACTGCCAATCCTGCATTTGTGGCCTCCAGAATGAGAGAAAGCAGGAACACACGTTTAAGGCCAGAATGGGCTGGAGAGTAAAACTCCCTTATTAAAAAAAAAAAGATGAATGATACAGTTCCTTTTTCAAAAAAAAAGTTTCATAGTTTGCTTCCCCTCCTTAAGTCTTCATTGGTATAGAAAACACTTCCCTTGAAATAAAGATGATGCATGTCATCTTTTTTCTGGATGTTGTTACAAGGCTGTGGCTGATTTTTGTTTTGTTGTCTGAAATTTCTCTTCCACCCTCCTTGCTATGGTTAGATTTCATTGTTCTTTCCCTCTCTCTTTCTCTCTCCCCTCCCTCTCTCTCTCTCCTTCTCTTCCTCTCTCTCTTTCTTCCCCCTCTATCCCTCCCTCTCTCTCTCTCTCTTGATAACAAGAAAAACAACAAAAAACCTACACGTCTTGCATTTTTTTTTGTCAGTCGTGGATCTTGAACTCTGGGCCTAGGTGCTGTCCTGAGTTCTTCAGCTCAAGGCTAGTGCTCTACCATTTGAACCACGGCCTCACTTCTGGTTTTCTGGTGGTTAATTGGCGATAAGAGTTTCATGGAATTTACTACCCAGGCTGATTTTGAACCACAATCCTCAGATCTCAGCCTCCTGAGTAGCTAGGATTATAGGCATGAGCAACCGATGCTCAGCATGCCTTGTATTCTTTTTATTTGTTTTGTTTTGTTTTCCGGACATGGGCCTTGAACTCTGGGCCTGGATGCTGTCCCTCAGCTCTTCAGCTCAAGGCTAGCACTCTACCACTTTCGGTTTTCTAGTGGTTCATTGGAGGTAAGAGTCTCACAGACTTTCTTGCCCAGGATGGCTTTGAACTGGGGATCCTCAGATCTCAGCCTTCTGAGTTTTTAGGATTACAGGCATGAGCCACTGGCGCCTGGCTATGTCTTGCATTTATTTATTTATTTACTTATTTATTTATTTATTTTTATTGTGAGAATACCATACAGAGGAGTTACAATTACATGGGCAAGATAACGAGTACATTTCTTATCAAGCATTGTTGCCTCCTGATCTTTTCCTCTTCCCATCCCTTCCCATACTCTTCCCCTCCCCCGCCCCATCCTCTCCCCACCCAATCCTCCCCCCAGGCCACACCAAAGTTGTTAAGTTCGTTTTTCAATATAGCGACTTGTCTTGCATTCTTGATGACAGTGTAATATTGGTTTGGGACATGAGGAAGGGATGTGTACTTGGGCTCAGGTGTGCATTTAACATGAAGTGGAGGAAACTTAAATTTAGACTTTGGAAATCTCACTAGCCTAAGTCCCTTCAAGTTGCTAGAGATGTGTAAGCAATTTGTTCACATTCTCCTTTAAAAATAGAGTCAATGACTGGCTCTGTGGCTCGCGCCTGTAATCCTAGCTATGCAGGAGGCTGAGATCCAAGGATTTCGGTTCAAAGCCAGCCCGGGCAGGAAAGTCTTTGAAACTCTTATCTCCAATAAGCCATCAGAAAACGGGAAGTGGCCTGTAGCTCAAGTGGTAGAGTGCTAGCCTTGAGCTGAAGAGCTAAGGGACAGTGCTCAGGCCCCATGACTGACCAAAAAAAAAAAAAAAAAAAAAAGTCAATAATATTATACACTTACAAAGACTTTACAAAAATGATTAAATCTTGTTCCTTCTTGTCTCTCAACTATACATGTGCTAAATGTGTGCACCCTGGATGATAACTGTAACTGAATACAGACCTCCTGTTTTTCCATGGAGGAAACAGTAGATGAAATTGTTTTCCTTAAAAGCTTATCATTTTGATAATTTCATACTACCCTTGCCACTTTGATCAGTAACTGCTCTTTAAGGACTCCATAATTATGTTTTGAAATGTAGGCTCTTGTCTGATGACAATAAAATTAGAACTGGTGGTTTTGTAGCAAAATTTAATTTTTCCAACTAGGTCTTTTATTTGTACATATGTATCTTTGCGTTCTGGGTTTTGTATCACACATATTCTTTCCTCTGTGTGACAGATGGGTGACAGAGCTAATGGTATAAGTTAAGATGAATAGATACTCATAGAATGCAAGAGTAGATTTGCATATTTTTTCCTTGATCTTTAATAATTCTCCGAGTATTGCCAGACTATTTTCAGGTAGTATTAATTCACATATGGTACATTCTGATGAATAAACTACTCATTTGCCTCAGAAATGTTACTCATTATAATCATGTGGTTGATTTGAACTACTTTCTATATTTGAAGTTCCTACTTAGGGATATTTTCATTTGATTTGACATAGTTAAAATCTGTCTGACCTATGCTATTCAGGCTTATGTATTTCTATTTAGAAATATGATAGAGATTATGGGCAAATAATCTCTTTAATTTTGGTAGCTTATTTGGGTAAAAAACCTTTTACATTGTTGGAGATATTTTATCACTGTCCATACAATATAAATTATGGTTTTCATAAGTGCTCATATATAAATTTCAGGTAAATAGTGCACAAAAACATTCATTCTACATAGTTATTTGCCAATGTCTGTTTTTGTGGCTCTGATATGGCATTAAATGAGCAATTGGAGAAATGACAGAGGGAAAAAATGAGATAGGAAGCATGGGAATCAACAGTATGTACACAATATACAATAGTCTTAGACTCTGGATTGTTTGTGCAATGAGCTCTTGATGTGAGCCCATTCTCTCAGGCTAGAGAATAATGAATCTGTCCTTCCCATCTATTCCCTGTGCTCATGGATAGTCCTCATGGAGACTTCAAATCAGGGAGATAATGTTTTGTAGTTACGATCTGCTCCCATGTTTTATTTCCTACAGTTATCCCACCTTCCTCTGGAAAAAAAAAAAAGAACTAAAGGATATCAAAGCACTACCTGATGAGTGAGTTTGCTAGGATCATTTACAAAAGGAGAAAGGAATGATCAGTTATGCAATTAAAGACTGACAGAGTCAACTTTTTTTTTTTTTGGTCTGTCATGGGGCTTGAACTCTAGGCTTAGGTACTGTCCCTGAGCTCTTCAGCTCAAGACCAGCAAGCTTGAGCCACAGTTCCACTTCTGGCCTCTTTTTCTGCTTATGTGGTGCTGAGAAATCGAACCCAGGGCCTCATGCATGCAAGGCAAGCACTCTACCAGTGACCCACCTTGCAGCCCCCAAAGTCAACTGTTTAAATTGTGAGGCTGAAGAAAGTATGCTTAGGACAACAAGACAATGGATTTAGAAAACCAAGGCAAATTATTTATCTGGGTTATAAATAGGGGTACTTTCCCATTAAACTGGATTTAACACTGGTCAAAACAACAAAGAGTTGGAAATAGCTCTACTTTATTGCTATTAAAACAAAACAAAACAGGTCAAAAGCTCTGTACATATGACCAGATAAGATGATGTTAAGGGAAATGAACCCCAAAATAGGGACACAACTTGTTTTTTTTCTTTCTTGCTATTGTTTTTAATGTATCTAAAATGTTGTTTTTGTTTCTCTTGTATGTTCTTCCCCCATGGTATAATCTCTGTTTTCACTGTATTTGACTGCATCCTGTATATACATTTTTCTAATTTGGGGAGGGGAAGGGAAATAACAAAATGCTTAAACAAGGATACAGGTTGACCCATTGTAACAATGAGATGTACAAGACACTATGTAGAGAATGAACTTTACAACTTGCAGGGGGAAGGGGAAGTTGGGGAAAAGGGATGGTAGGGGAAAAACAAAGGAGGAGGTAACAATGTTTGATAGGAAATGTACTCGTTACCTTATTCATGTAACTGTAACCCCTCTGTACACGATTTTTAGCAATAGAAAACATAAAAAATCAAAAAACAAAACCAACTTGAGGGTACTGGGAAAAATATTCAACAGTAATTGAAATACAAATAAGACATGCTGGGAAAATGGAAGACTGCAGTGTTAGGATTTGTACAAAAGGTCTTATGATAGCTTAGGCAGATGACCTGGTGATTTATTATTTGGTCTTGCAGTTTTTTTTGTTGTTGTTTAAACTAATTTAGCTCTTTCAATTATCTTGACATTAATCCTGTATCCAGTGGATCATTGTAAAAGATTTTCTCCAATTCTCTAGATTGTTGATCCAAGTTACTTGTGTTATTTCATGTATAGAAGCTTTATAATTTAATGTAATACCATTTGTTAATTCTGGCTCTTATTTTATGACCAAATTGATAATCTAATTAAAAAATACCTGTTCCTACATCTTCCAGTATTTCAGTATTTTGCCTTGTAGTAGTTTCTTTGTAGTAATTTCTGAATTTCAGATCTTACAATGGATCTTTGATCCATTTTATTTTAATTTTTGAAAAGAGAAATAGGAATCTAGTGTTGGTTTTCTAAAATATAGATAACATGTTTTCCAAGTACCAATTGTTAGAGATGCTATCTTCTTTGGTGTTCTACTTTTGGTTCCTTTGTATCAGATCAGATCACAATAGTTGTGAGGTTATATTTCTTGTTCTTTGTCTTTTGTCCTCCATGACTGCTTCTGTATCAGTATCATTTTGTTTTGGTTACTATAGTTCTGTAGTATATCTTTAAGTCCAGTATTGTGATACCTCCAGGATTAGATTATTTTTTCTCTCTAAATTGCTTTTACTAATTGAGTTTTTATGCTTCCATTTGAATTTCAGGACTGATATTTCTTTTTAGGTAAAGAATGGTACTTGGACCTAGGGAACTGCAGTGAACCTGTAGATTGCTTTTTCATAGTGTTAATTTTGTCAGTTCATAAACATGAAAAATCTAGGTTCAGTCTGGGAAGGTGGCTCAGTGGTAGAGCACTTGCCTTGCATGCATGAGGCCCTGATTGATTCCTTAGCACCACATAAGCAGTAAAAGCCACAAGTGGTGCTATGGTTCAAGTGGTAAAGCATTAGCCTTCTGCTGAAGAGCTGAGGGACAGCTCCAAGGCCCAGATCTCAGACCCCATGACCGACAAAATAAAATAAAATAAAATAAAAATACAAATCTAGGATCTTCTTCAATATATTTATTTTTAAAATACTGTTATTATAGGTATATTTTGGCCTTAGCTGTTCAGTACAGGTTTTTCATCAATACTGTTTTGAATATAATTGTTTTCTTGATTTTTTTCCCTCAGTCTGTTTACTGCTGCTATAGAAAAAAAAAGAAAAGAAAAAAATATTGGTTGAACAATAAAGCCCATCAAAGCTGTCTGTAAAATTGGGGATGAAAGGGGCTAAGAGAATATAATAGAGGGATGAACATATTCAAAGTACACTGTGCAGATCTATGGAATTGTCACAATAAATCACCCTTATATTATTAATGTATACTAATGAATACTGAATTAATTTTTTGAAAACATTACAATCATATTTTTTCTTCCAAATTTATTTTTCCATGCATTTTAAAATTGTTACTATAAAAACGATGAACAGAGGGTTTAAAGTTACATAAGTTAGATAAAGCTTACATTTCTTTTTGAATAATGTCACCCCTTCCTTAGCTCTCTCCCAGATTTTCCTTCCCATGCCCATTCATAGTTGTTTTGTTTATTTTCAACATAGCATCGAGTGAGTAGCACTGCTGCATTTGTTCACCTTTTGTTCGACCATTTCTATGCTTGCCCTCCTGCCCTCCTGCCCTCCTGCCCCAAGACAAAGGAACAAACAAGCCAAAAAGGAGAAGAAAACATAAGACAGTAACAAAGAGAAAACCTTCCGTTCCATTCCCTGGAGTTCATTTTGATAAATATTCGTATGTGCATCTGATCATACAAAACAATACACTAATGTTTTATTGGTCAATTCTGTTTTAAGTATACAATTGCTTTCTAGCTTCATTCAAAGCAAGCTCAGCTCAGAATAAAATTAGTAGTCTGCACAGGGCGCGTGTGGCTCATGCCTAGCTACTCAGGAGGCTAAGATCTGAGGATCCTGGTTCCAAGCCAGCCCAGGGGGAAAGTCGCCCTGAGACTCTCATTTCCATTTAGCCACTCAAAAACCGGAAGTGGCTCTGTTAGACTGGAACTCGAGACCCCTAGTAACCCCCAGAGACCACGACCAATGCAAGCAGCAAAAGAGTCGCTTATTTGCAAGCTCGAGCTTGGACTCAGAATCGTCAACAACGCAGCGGGTCAGAGTTGTGAGCCCCGACCCCTTGTCCAGCAGGGTGTTTATTGAGTATGTAGCAGGGGGAAGGATGTCTCAAGCTCATTGGTTAGGAGTATGAGCATTTCCAGTACGTCTCAAGCTCATTGGTTAGGAGTATGAGCATTTCCAGTATGGGCAGAGACTCTAGATTAGCGGTTACAGGATAGGTTAAATCATTCATCATTGGTTGGATAAGTGAATTATGTCTTGTCCGACAGAGTTGGGGGAAGAGACTGCCTAAATTCCTGGACTGGTCAAGGCAGACTGATCCCTTCATAACGCTTACTGTTATCTTGCCTTGGTGCAGATCTAACACTTACTTTCCAATAACACATGACAAATGTTTTAGTTTTGTCTGAAATTTCTGCTAAACTTATTTTTGGTCTCTCAGCTCTGTGCCTCAAATGGTAGAATGCTAGCCTTGAGCACAAAGAGGGTCAGGGACAGTGTCCAAGCCCTGAGTTCAAGCCCTACAACCGAAAACAAAGGCCAAAACGAAACAAAACAAAAAACAACCTCAATTATTGGCATAAGTACTTCTCTTTCACTTTTGTAAAACCATATATCATGTTGTGCATTCATAGGACGTGGTGTATGCTGCATGCAATTGGAGTAGCAAAAATGAAGTACACACATATTATGTGGGAGAGCTCTAAGCACATGCATATGCATTTTATTAAGATATTTTAGAATGGGACTGGTTAGCATCAATCTCTCCTCAGTGTGATTCCTGTGTGACTCAGCTTGACTGGGGGTGAGGAGACAATCCATGAGACCACCTGTCTTTGTATTCCTCTGAATCCCAGGTAAAACAATGATTTATTCATGGCACATATAAGCCAGGCTCTTTTGCCTACAGGCAAGCTCACTGTGAGGTAAATTTTGTGACCTTGAGCCTCTTTGCAATCCTTTCAAGATCTACACAAGTCTGGATCTCCCCTTGTGTACCGTCTTCTTTTCTGACTTGCAGGTATATTGAGAAGCACAAGTTAATCTATGACTCTCACTCTAGAAAACCTAAAGCAGTATTTACATTCTAAGTACAGATGAAATATTTTACTTGAAATCTAGTTATACATTTTAATTTGTGTGCCTAAATAAGACTCTGTTGTGCTTCTATCCAATTTATGGTTTTGGAAGCTGAGGTAAGACTACTTGTACTTAGCAAGAAAATGCCTACTGCAATGAGAATGTTGTGAGTTCCCAGGTATAACCATTCATTTCAAAATTAAATTAAATTATTTGGGAAGAGAAAAGTAGCGTTTGAATGTGGACTACAGGCATTGCTGTTGTGAGCAAACTTATATCAAATGTTTATTAGAGTTACTGGTAGATAGAAAGTATTTTTTTCTCTAGGCAAATATCTTTAATGATTCCTCAAGGCAGAAGCATAATAAAAACAAGGATATGACTTACCAAATGTATTCTTCATAAAGAATGAAGAAATAATTTATATGAAATTAAGCCAAGAAAGAGAAAGAGGGATATTTATGAATATGTATATAGAGAGAAAGAAAGAGAGAGGGAGAGAGAGAGGGAGAGAGAGAAGGAGAGAGAGAAAGAAAGAGAGAAACAGAGAGAGAAACATAACAAACACACTTATTTGTTTATAAGCTAAGGCCTTTAGTTTCTCCAAGTTACAGGAATGGACTGGAAGAGGAACTTCCCTTTTTTCCTCTCATTTGTTCAATTTTTCAATAATGTAGTTCTGAGGACCTAACGTTTGCAGATGACTTTAAAAAAATTAAAGAGTACTTTTACTTTCAATGGGATACTTGGGATGCTTTAAGGAAAAGGTTTCTTATTATCTTTCACAAACTTACTTTCAATAAATAAATTAGTGGCTTTTAATATTTTTCAGACATTTCACCTCAATAAAAAGGAATAAAAACTCTTGCAATTTTAGCCTAGACCATAAACTTTCATCCTAAAAATAAAAATACGCGGAAATGGAATGTTAGTTTGAAGTGGCAGAGCACTAGTTAATCATAAAATATCAGGGACAGTGACCCCAAAGAAACAAAAATGAAATTAGATTTGTAAGAGAACGGAAAGTCCTGGAAAAAAGATATTAAATAAACAAAGCCGGTGCTGGTGGCTCAAGCCTGTAACCCTAGCTACTCAAGAAGATGAGATCTGAGGATCACAGTACAAAGCCAATCCGGACAGGAAAGTCCATGAGACTCTTATCTCCAATAAACCACCAGAAAACTGCCGCTGTGGTTCAGTGGTAGAGAACCAGCCTTGAGCTGAAGAGCTGAGGGACAGAGTCCAGGCCCAGAGTTCAAGCCTCCACGACCAACAAAATAAACAAACAAACAAACAAATTAAGCCAGACCCAGAGAGAAGTAGGTTGCATGGTTTCCTTTATTTGTAATAATTAGAATATGTCTATGGCATTCTTATAGCTAAGTCTCTAAATGCATAGGAGCATGTATAATGAAGCATATCAACATGAACTCCAAGAATTAAAAGCAAGAGTTTCTTAGAATGTCTTGTAGGTGGTTATTTCTATATTTTTCTCTGTTTTAATTTTCTGTACCCTTTCTCTTATATATGATTTTATCCAATCTGTGGAAGGGAAGGGAATCACAGAAACTGCAGGAGAAAGAATGAGCTAATACAACAGAGATGCTTACTTGACACTATTTTGGAAATGAATTACACTACTTGATGGGAAGGGGAATATGGAAGGATAAGCAAGAAAAACTGAAAGGGGGTAACAGTGTTTAAAAAGAAATGTAGTCTTTTGAGGAACCTCCATACTGCTTTCCAAAGTGGTTGGACAAGTTTACATTCCCACCAACAATGAAGTAAGGTTCCCTTCTGTCCACATCCCCTCCAGCATCTGTTGTTATTAGAGTTCTTGATTTTTGCCGTTCTATCTGGGGTGAGGTGATATCTCAATGTTGTTTTGATTTGCATTTCTTTTATGGCTAGGGATGTTGAACATTTCTTCATGTGTCTATTGGACATCCTTCTTTCGTCTTCAGAGAAGTTTCTCTTTAAGTCTTTTGCCCACTTATTTATTGGGAAGTTGTTTCTTTGAGGATTTGTTGTTGGGGGGTTTAATTTTTTGAGTTCCAAGTATATTTTAGATATGAGACCCTTGTCCGTTGTATGGCTAGTAAAGATCTTCTCCCAATCCGTGGGCTTTCTATTGATCTTGCTAGCTATGTCATTTGCCCTGCAGAAGCTCTGCAACTTTATGCAATCCCATTTGTCCAACCTTTCTTTGATTTGTTGTGTTTCTGGGTCAGACTTCACATAGAACTCCCCTACGACCCAGCAATCCCACTTTTGGGCATTTACCCAAATGCTTACAAACAAAACCACACTAAAGCTACCAGCACAACTATGTTTATTGCAGCATTATTTACCATAGCTAAGATATAGAACCAACCCAGATGCCCCTCAGTAGATGAATGGATCAAGAAAATGTGGTATATATACACAATGGAATTCTATATCTCCATCAGAAAGAATGACATTGCCCCATTTGTTAGGAAATGGAAAAACTTGGAAAAAATTATATTAAGTGAAGTAAGCCAAGCCCAAAGAAACATAGGTCCCATGGTTTCCCTTATTTGCAATATCTAGTATATGTATGAGTCAAGCGGAAAAGGTCAGATAATATGATGTCAGGAAAATGAACCCTTTAGATATGTATTTTAATGTTTTTTCTTTCATGCATGTGTTTCTAACGAATTTATAAGATTATCTCTTTGTTGCTTTGTATGTCCCTCCCCCACAGTATAACCCCTGCTTTCAATATATTTGATGTCAGTATAACTTGTGGAGGAGATGGGGAAAAACCAGTTGTTTAAGGATACAGGTGGACCTGATGCAACAATGAGAAGTACAAGTTGTCATGTCCAAAACGAACTTTACAACGTCGGTGGGGGGGGAGGGGGGAAGGGGGGCAGGAGAAGGATTGGGATTGGGGGGGGAGGGGGGAGGCTGGGAAGTGATGTGAAGGGAAAACAAAGGAGGAGGCTGCAATGCTTGGTAAGAAATGTACGCATTATCCTGCCCATGCAATTGTAACCCCTCTGTACAGTATTTTCACAGGTAAAATTAAAAAAATAAAAAAATAAAAAGAAATGTACTCATTATCTTATTTTTGTAACTGTAACCCTCCCGTTCATCACCTTTACAATAAAGATGAAAAACAAACAGCAGCAACAACAACAAAATATCTGTTCTTGGGCTGCGAATGTAGCTTAGTTGTGGAGTGCTTGGTTAGCATGCATGAAGCCATGGGTTCAATTCCCCAGTACCACATGAAAATAAAAAGTCTGAAGTAGTGCTGGGGCTCACATGGTAGAATGCTTGCCTTGAGCTAAAAGCAGCTCAGCAATAGTTCCCAGATCCTGAGTTCAAGCCCCATGTGTTACTGATGCTCTATGAACAAATAATTTGTATATATGCATGTATCCTTCATTGACCCCTTAGCACATGTCTTACATTTAATTGTGTCCAAAACAATACATTATCACAAGCTTCCTCACCTAGTTTTCTGACTTTTCCCAGAACAGGTGAAGGCTATGAGTTTCACCTCCCTCTGCTCAGCATCACCTCTCTCCCAGCCTGAAAAGAGCAATCTGACTGTAAGACATGGTGTCTATTTTACTTCTGCTTCTTTCATTTTCTCCAGTGCAATGTTACATTAAAAAAATCTATGCATCATTTCACTTTCTTTGTTTTCCCTTCCTCCTCTAAGTTTCTCAATTCTAATTATCCGTACAGAATACATCAACTGCTTCATTTTTCTTCCAATACCTGAGGGCATGATGATAGACTAGTTTTGAAGCCACATATTAATGTAATTTCCTCTCTTAATAAATGTTCTTTATCCAACCCATTTTCAAAACTCCCACTGCATGAATACTTTGTTCTCTGAATTTAATTATTAATATATATTTCTTATTTCATGTCCTTCTTTCCCAACAAATAACAGTAATATTTAATTTTTCTCTCATTTTATACCCTACCCATAATTAATATTATCAGATGGTGTAAGTTTGGATGCAACATAATATGTAAAGTGGTATCTTACTTTAATTTTAATTAGCATTTTATCAATTATTATATAAGCTAAACCTACTATATGCATCACTGATATTTGTGCTTTATTATTTGTGAAATACTTTTACTAACATTTCAATAGTCTATTTTGTAAAATTTAATCATATATAATGCCTACCTATTTATTTTTTATGTCTTTCAAATATTTCTTCTTATATGTTTTCATAGTTTTTTTAATCATATTTTGGAAAAAGAATGGGCCGATTTCCAACATGTTGTATTGAAACAATAACATTTTTGATGTTGTTTAGGACATTTTAGAAATGTTTAAGGTTTTTTGTGTATATTATTATTATTTCATTTTTATATTTGAAGCACTCTGTTTAGAATGCAGGCCCTTTGGAGTGCATAGTAGATTTTTGAATGCTGAGCCACAGTTCCAGTCCTGAATTTTACAATTTTTAATATATATATTGTTGTAAAAATACTGTATAGAAGGGTTACAGTTACATGAGTGAGGTAATGAGTACATTCCCTATGGAGTATTGTTACCCCTCCTTTGTTTTTTACTCTACCATCCCTTCCCTCCACAACTTCTAATTCATCCCTCCCCCACCTCTCCCTCACCGCCAAGAAGTTGTAAAAATTTGTTTTCAACATAGTGCCTTGTACTCCTCCTTGTTACAATGGGTCAACCTGTATCCTTGTTTCAACATTTTGTTATTTCCCATTTCCTCTCCAAATTAGAAAAAAAATGTATATACAAGATGCAAGGCACAGGAATAAAATACAGTGAAAACAGGGGTTATACCATGGGGGAAGAACATATAAAAGAAACAAAAAAATCACATAGTTAATTATAAGTACATTAAAACCAACAGCAACAAAGATAAAAACCTCTTGTGTCCCTATCTTGGGGTTCATTTCGCTTAACATCATCTTATATGGCCATAAGTACATATTTTGATTTTTTCTGCTTGTCCTAGACATATACTAGTTATTGCAAATTCAGGAAACCTTGGAACCTCTGTTTCTTTGGAAAATATATTTTTGCCAAGTCTTTAGTAGATGTATGGTAAGTGGATCATAGCCCAAATATGCACCTGAGCAGATAACAAGACCCTATCTCAAAAATTCTCTGTGAAGATATTCTCTCAGTTGAAAGTCCATGGATTGGGAGATGATCTCCACAGGGAAGTTTTGAGATAAGGTCTTGTTACCTGACCAGGTGCATATCTGAGCTATCACTTATCACACATCTCCTGTTATTGCTTGGTTTAGAGGCACAGTATGTTGTTTTCAGCTCAATTCCTTTGTGATAGAGTCTTGTGGCCCTTTCTGATGTTCTCCAATCTCAGTCTCCCACATAGTTGAGAATCACATGCACCTTTCATTGGGCTGAGCTATCGGATGAGACAGGGCTTCCTTGAGCTAGCTTCAAGCCATTATTCTCCCAAACTCACATGCTACAAGCATCCACCACTCACTGTACTACTCGAGGCTTTGCTCTTGCTAAATACTCTATCCTTTAAGCCATGCTTGCAACCTATCTACCTTTAAAATTAATTTAAACTATCTTGAAGACAAAATAATTATTTTGCTGTACTTTCTTCTAATACTTGCAACAGGTTACATTTCATTAATCCAAATACTTGTGATTGCAACTGCAAAATTGCATACATACAATTTGTCTGTAATATATTGCCATAAGATGAAAGAAAGATGACCTAGCAAATATGCTGAGTTATCTTGAGAGGACTGGAGAAACAAGCTCTAGACTGAGGTTCTAAGAATGATTCTGTTTTGTTGTTAAAGCAGTGCTTCAGTGGTGGAGGAAGTGCATTACTACTTCTGCTCCCATTGGGAAGTGACAAAGCAGATAGCTTCTGTGCCAACTGTTGCCTCCAGCATACTGAATTCACTCTATGGAGAGATTGCTTCATGCATTGTTGACATGAGACAGAGTGATCAACGTCTCCCTAAGAGTATTTAGCTAGGAATGAAGTACTGTTAAGAACTAACAGTATCTAATATTGTCTTTATTGTAAATACTTTTAATATTTATTTTCCTTTAAATGGGTTAAATTGTTGGTGGGAGGGCGGTGAGTCTGCTGATTTGACTCATTAACTTAATTGACAGTTATTGGACACTTCCCATGTGCCCTGACAGATGCCTTGGGTGAAAGCTGTCAGCCAAGTCACCCATCACTGACTTAGCAATTTACTTGATAAACTGACATTTGTTGTATCACAAGGACCATAAAAGAAAGGGGTCAACAGCAGCCAAAAGCAATGGCCATGTCACTCCCCTCATTTCATTTTCCCAGAGGGATTGGATCATCTCAGCTCATCACAAAAAAGAAGGGCAAATGCAGTATTGTTTCTGTTTCCTTAGAGTTTCTAGAGCCGAATGATATTCCCTTTTGGGGGGTGGGGTACCTATTTCTCTAATATTTGGTTGTTCTCCGTGTTTTCTTTTCTTTCCTTTCATTTTCTTGACCTGGAAAAGACCCTTGTAACCTCTCTAGATGAACTGACAAATTATTTAGAATAATGACAATAAATTTAAACAATATGATATGAGGCTTTTCAAACCATTTCCATGTATCCATATTTCTCTGTCCTTGAATTTCTAGTTGGAGAGTTTTGAAGATTTGCTCTTTCTCTCTCTCTCTCGTTCTCTTGTTCTCTTAGGTTCATAATCTTTACTCTTTGATTTCTGCTAGCTATACCATGAGTCTTTTCAGGAAGCATCATAGGCTGAGCCCTGTTTTTTTTTCTAGTGGCTTCAAAAACCAGGGATATATTGTTGAATGCCATCCATATTCTGAGCTGTCAACACTGCAGTGGTGCCATTGAGGTGCAATGTCTGAGTGTTGGGCATATGCTTCAGCCTTATTACTCCCTGAAATCCTTGCAATCATAATACTGACCTGTGAAGAAAGGGCTATGTTGAGTATGCTAGTGCTAATACTGTTTTTGTTCTTAGGAACCCCAAAGTATGTAGAGCAAAGTGGGATCCATCATCATTTTAAGACAAGTAAAGGAGGAACTAGCCCTTCCAGTTGACAACCAAACAATTAGCTTGTTGAATATTAAGTTCAGTTCTTTTGCATGCCAAGGAGAAGCTGGGATTGAGTCATTCGAACTTCATTTCTCAGTGTTGATCAGAGGTGAAAGTATCTCTGATGAGTAGTTAGTTAACTGCCAGTCTAAACTGCTGCCATTTTCCCAGTGGCTCTCAACTGGTGTTTGCTTACAGACAATACTGTTTTGAGTGCTGTTTAATCATGGACAAGTGTAATTATTTGCCTTTACTATCCATTGAATTAACTTGTAGATTTATAAACATATTCTAGTTATTACAAATGAGGGAAACCATGTAGTCTCAGTTTCAATGGACCTAGCTTACTTCACTTAATATAATTTTTTTCCAAGTTTTTCCATTTCCTTACAAATGGGAAAATGCAATTCTTTCTGATAGAAACACAGAACTCTAAACATTCACACAGTAAAAAAAGGATCATAATTGCTCAATGCATATGACCAGATAAAATCATACTCATCAAAATGAACTCCAAGAAATGGAAGCAAGAAGGTTTATTTATTGTACTGTTTGCATTTCTTTTTTTCTTCTCTTTCTTTTCTTCTTTCTTTTCTTTTTCGTTTGACTTATTCCTTGTTGTCACTGTTTTTTTTATTTCTGTACCCCTTGTCTCGTACATAAATTTATCTGATTTGGAGAAGGGGAGGGGAATCACAAAACAGTGGGGCAAAGGGTGAACCAAGTCAACAGGGATACTCACTAGACACTATGTTGAAAGTTAATTTAAAACTTGGGGAGAAGGTAGGTTACGAGGCAGTAAAAATAGGAGAAATTGAGAAAGTGGGTAGCAGTGTTCAAAAAGAAATATACTCCTTGTCTAATGTATGTAACTGTAATCCCTCTGTATATAATCTTTACAATAAGATTTAAAAGAAAAACATACTCAGTTTCAGGTAAGGCAAACACAAATCCCTCTAGTAGCTCAGAAAAATGCAAATACTGAATATCTAATTCAGTCTTCTCTTTGCCCCAAAGAAGAAAAGTTGAGAGGTGGTTATTGCTTTCTCCCAATCATACAGTGCTGTACTTAAGAATAGGATTATGATCACAAGTTATCTTACATTTTTCCTTACAGACCAGCTGGTTTAGTGCTTGCCTATGATGAGAGGAGCCTGAAAAACGATCTCAATTACTAAAAAAGAATTTGGTCCATACATTGTTGTAGAATTGGTGAAAAAAAGATTTAGTTCCTCTATTCTCTCTTTTTGCTATTATTTTGCACCTTCATTATTCCCCAGTCATTCTAGGGCTTGATCTCAATGCCTTGTGTTCTCACTCACTTGGCTTTGTGCTCACAGCTAGAGTATTCCCACTGGAACACCACCAATTGGAAATGGAGTCGCCTAGACTTTTCCACCTCAGTTGACTTTGAACTGTGATCCTCTTATCTCAGCAGCCTTTGTAGCTAGGATTATAGAGCTAAGCCACTTGTGTCATGCTTTCACCTTTGTTTTTTGTTTTGTTTGCTTTGTTTGTTTTCATCATGGGTCTTGAATTAAGGGTTTATTTTGCTCAAGGCCAGTGCTCTACTGTGTTGAGTCACCACACCATTTTAGTTTTCTGGTGGTTAATTGGAGAAAAGAGTCTCACCAGTTTTCCTGACTAGGCTGGCTTTTAATCACATTCCTCAGATCGCAGCCTCCTAAGTAGCTAGGATTACAGGTATGAGCCACCACAGCCCAGCTTCCATGTTCATTCTTGAAAGAGGAAAAACAAAGGAGGAGGCAGCAATGCTGGATAAGAAATGTACTCATACCCTGTAATCCTAGCTACTCAGGAGGATGAGCTTTGAGG
The DNA here is from genome assembly GCF_000151885.1 of Dipodomys ordii. Taxonomy (NCBI): domain Eukaryota; kingdom Metazoa; phylum Chordata; class Mammalia; order Rodentia; family Heteromyidae; genus Dipodomys; species Dipodomys ordii. Next base: position 2,481,117 of record NW_012267289.1, on the reverse strand, counting down.
CGTGTGGTTCAAAGCCATCCTGGGCAGGAAAAGTCCGTGAGACTCTTATCTCCAATAAACTACTAGAAAACCAGAAGTGGGGCTGTGGCTCAAGCAATGGAACGTTAAGCTGAAGAGGGCAGGGCCAGTGCCCAAGCCTTGAGTTCAAGCCCCAGGACCAAAAAAAAAAAAAAAGAAAAAAAAGAAAAAGAAATGTACTGGTTACCTTTGCATGTAATTATAATCCTTCTGTACAGTATTTGCACAATAAAACTTATTAAAATATTCTATAAGGTCTTTTCAAGAACAAGAGAAGATTGTCGCTAACAAATTTATGTGGAGAATTGCTGTTAGTGGCTGATCTATTTTTAATATTTTCTTGGCCGATTTACATGGGTTTCTAGGAATTTGAGAGGTTTACCTGAGATACAGAAGGAGGAAAGTAGATCTTGAAAATAATTTCTGTGAGGCATGCCCTACTATGAATATCCCACTTAGAAAGAAAGATTTCTTTCTTTCTTGAGAAGAAGAAGAAGGAGAAGCAGAAGCAGAAGAAGCAGAAGCAGAAAAGATTTGTGCACATTGTATTTGACTGGTTAGAGGATGTAGCCCCTATACCATCCCTTCAAGGAAATGATTTCTGCCATTAGTAAAAGAAAGAAGCATGGAAGGTGACTTTAATTAAACAGCATTACTTAAAAATCAGGAAAAAAATTCTTTAAAATGTTTTGTTATATACTTAGGAGGTTTTCTGAGTCCCAGGTATCAGAATCTGAGAAAAAGTTCTTGCTAATGAAATATAGCCTGTCAGGATTCTATGCAATTCTATTATCTTTTTGAACAGTCTAGTGAAATAGATTGATAATGACAGTTAATGTGATTAAAATGTATGAAACTTAAAGAAAAGATTTTCTATTTTTCATAATGGGCTATTATGTAATATAATAGTTGATGTGTATATGTAGGAGATGATCTCCTTGTTGAAGCTAGGTCTGAAACTGAATTACTTGTAGGTGTATTAAGGAAAATAAAATAAATGACAAGGTGACACAACACATCTAATTCCTGAACTTTAAAGGAAATAGGACAAAAAGAGGAGGGACCAAGAGTTTAGCTATGGCTGAGGCAGAGGAAACTGAATTTACCTTGGCTAGTTCCAAGGCATGCTCCTTAATAGAGGCTCTTCAGATAATGATGTAGGCATTTGAAAAAGAATGTTTTTTTCAGTTACAATTTGCTCCTACTAGAACTCTTGGGGGAAAAATGACAAAAGCTATCTAGGCTGTGTATCTATTTGGATTTGATTTAGGGCCTGGTAAGGATATGGGTTCACAAGTATTACTTAGGGTCAAGTCAAAGAATCAGATCAATAACAGACAATAGGACATTTGGAATTGTAAGTGAAACCTGATCCCTGAGGAAAGCAAAAAAAAAAAAAAGGCATTGTTGAAGGAAAGCAATTTCAAACAGAAAAGAAATCACAGTGCAAGAAATGAAGGTATGGTGTGCGCACATGCGCACGCTCGCACACACACACACACACACATACACGTGTATATATCTCCACATATTTCTATCATTTCTCAATTCTTTAGGTTTTCCTTTGTCTATATAATTAGATTAATGTTTTTCTGAATCTACTCTCTCAAGTATTTTACAACAAATAGATTTTTCTGTCTGTGAGAAATGTGAATCTGTCCTAAATACTATCTCACATATGTTTAAACTTAGATTGTAATAAACAATGGTGTTTATACTAGTGGGAATTAGCAACAAATTTGAGAGTCTGTTACATATGAAGTCTCATTTATCCATATGAGGCACAACATGAGTAACTAGGAAACTTTGGTTTGTGTTGAAAACATATTACAGATTACAGTTGTTTAGAAAAAAGGAACTGATAAATATTTACAAATAATTACTTGTTTACTCAGTAACAAACTACTAACTTAATGCTTAGACTTATTTAGATTCATCTAATAAAGAAAAATGAAAAAAATAATGTTTGATATTTCAGTTTGTTGGATAATGATTCAAATTCAAATTTACTTTTCATAGGGAAATAACAGTGTAATTGTCACAAATCATATATTGAATTCTCATTATATGAATGTATGCTGTAGTGCCATTCCAATATAAGTTTTTGACTTTTACAAAATTGGACATGTATGGAATTATTGAGAAAATTTAAAGTAAGAAGTACTTAATGCTAAATGCTTTGAATCATAGTTATTTATTCAGGTCATATACACAAGGCAAAAGTATTTAAAGAAAAAATATGAAGATTATTTTCCCTTTTCTATATTTAATCTATAAAACTAGAATTAAGTTGCTAGAACAAGTCAAAGATCATGATTGCAAGTTTTCTAGCAATATAATTCTTAAACTCAATAGTTTGTCAAATATCAATACACTACATAATGTAGGTATGACTTCAGATTATAAAATGACCTTTAATTTTAACAGATTTTAATGCAATGAAATCTAATTATACATGGTACTATTTATCGATTTAATTGTATCATTTGCAATTAAATTATAAATCTATTTTTCTCAGAAATATTATAGTGTGTATTGGGCTAAATATCATCAGTTTTCAACTTAGTACAACATACTTTGCATACATATGTATGTATGTATATATGTATATATATTTGTGTGTTTGTGTGTGTGAGTGTGTGTGTGTGTGTGTGTGTGTGTAGACTATATGCAATGATGTAAAGCTATAGAATACTAAGTAGATTCACCTGTTTGTGAAAATATCTAATGAATGTATACTATATTTCCTGCTTTAAACCATAAGGATTGCTAATTCACTACAATTTATCCTCCAACTCCTTTTTAAATTATATTTTATTATGTTCATGTAGTTGTTCAAAGAAGTTGCCTTTTATCAAATCAGTTTATGAGTGCAATGCATTTTGATACATGTCAGGATTTCCATCATTCTCCCCATCCCTCCCATCTCTCCCTCTGACCTGTTTTCTTAATTTTGCAGAACATGCACTGAATTTTGTCACTACATTCTCCCTCTTTTCTCTATTTCTACTAATCTTCTCCCCTTAAAAAGACGCACCTCCCTCCACACATCTTTCAATTATTGGTCATGCAATTATATTTCAGTTATTATGGTTTTCCTTTGATTGTAAATTGTAAATCAAGTCATGCTTTTAACTTGAGAGTTTTTTTAAATTAAATGTTGACAGGGTTGTTTGTGGTAGAAACTTCTGCACAATAATTGGGTTAATGAATGCCTTTATTATCAGAATAGTGCATCTCTAGGAACTACTAAGACCTGAAAATATCAATACAACTCAAATTAACTGAAATTCTTTTAAGTCAATATGTGTGAATATTGGTATGTTAACTGATTATGCTTCTGATCATAGAAGAATATTTAATGAATTAATCAATGTTGATTTTTTTGTTAAACAAATAGAATGTTATTTAAACCTCAATACTTTGTCTTAATTTATTTGCAAGCCAAGGGAATATTATCTGAAAAAGGAATAGGAGATTATTAATATGAACACAGATTAAAGTGAATATATGAAATGCTAAAACCTATATTGTTAATTGTACTTGGTATCCATAGTTACTACTCTTTGATTTCTTTCTTATGTTTAGAATTATAACTCAATTCCCAATCTCATATATATATATATATATACATACATACATATATAATCCTACTTTTGTTCTTATTGAATATCTTAATACTGCAGGGATAAACCATAATTTAAATAACTTATCTTCAGAGGTACAAGGATGTGACTCAATATGTAACTTGTATAATTAGTTTGAACATTTGTTTGCAGAAATTTTTTCTTTTTTTCCAAACAATTGTCTTCTGAATTAATAAACATTTGGACTAAATTTTATTAGTCATCTGGATAATAAAGTTTACTTACTGGTTTATTTTCTCCAAACACTTAGAATAATTCTTCCTCTCCCAAATAAATATAACTGAAGATAGCCTGACTTATGGTAATTTATGAAAGAATTAGGACACTCCCAAATCTGAAAATTTCCTACAGTTAGAGAGAAACTATAATGTCTACTCTGATGCTAAGAAAAACACAATTAAAAAATGCTGAAAATGTTGTATAGTGAAGAATAAACTGCTAAATTATATTACAAATTACTTGCTACTATAAAATTACAATATAAAGCCCCAAGCCTGTTTTATCACTCAGAATATCACTGCACCAATACCTTTTGAACTCAAGTTAGCTGACTGCAATATATTTTCAATTTTACTATAGAACTTAATGGAAAACAGTTTTAAATCAAATCAACTGTGTTGGACAAATGCACTCTATTTATGTTCACTTCTATGTATTTCTAACATAAATATGTTCAGGTAAATTATATTTGAGCAATAAAGAGCTAAAAGTGCTCCAACTACAACGGCTTCGGCCTTCAGAAGAAACTAAGAATTAAAGAACTAAATTTTCTACTTTCAGAAACAGTCCCTGAATACAAGAGATACATTAACAAAATTGCTTCTATTACCTACCAACACTACAAGGAAAAGTGACACCTCTAAGAAAGCATAGAACACACTCACCACAAGCTAGAGGGAGACAGCATTTTCTATCTAACTTTTACCACTGAGAATGAATGAGCAAGGAAATGTTACAGAGAATAAAAGACCAACAATGTCTCCAAAAATGACATGAAGAAAATAAGGGGCTCATCATTCTAAATTTTGCAAGAGAGCACTGGAATAAATCAGGGGAATCATGCATTATGTGGTAACTTTCACAATTTTATGCTTCTTTACACACTTTATTAATTGAATGACAATTTTTATTTACTGTGAAATACCAGGAAATTCTGACACAAGTGAAAAATTCTACTTGTTAAGAGAGTGAAGGACAATTCCCCTAAAAACAAATGGAAATAAAGTGTAATTTCTTACCACTTTGTATCCCCAAACTAATTTTTTAAATTATTTCAAAGGATCAATTCTTTTAATTTAGAATCATTAAAAATAGTAATTTGACTGGTGCTTGTGGCTTACAACATTTATCCTAGTTACTCTGCAGTTGAGATTTGGTGATCAAAGTTTCAACACAGCCTGAGCAGTCAGTAAGATGTTTATCTTCAATTAACTAGCAAAAGAATGAAATGGAGGTATGACTCTAGTGGCAGAGCACCCAGACTTCATTGGGGGAAAAAAAGAAAACAAGTAAGACTATAAGGACCTGATTATAAACTCACAGCAAAGTTAATAATTAATTTATAGCATTTGATCTGAGAAAGTGATTGTCAGATGTAAGTTACTTGGCAATCTGATCTGAACACAAACCAGTACATGGAGTCAATGTTGCACTACCTAACATATTATGATATCAGATATACCTGGGTGATGTTTGTAATGGCAACATCTTCAGTATAAGTGACTTCTTACTAGAAAAATCCTATGTCATAATTCAGTTGAACAGCAGTATTAAAACTTGTATATTATATATATTATATACATTAGTCCTAGACACTTTAATGACAATATACTTTTGCATTTCACATCTTCATAATTTTATAAATTATTATGGATTTGTGTGATGGGGTCTAAATTCATATTCTAATTAAGAATAAATAAAAATAATCCTTATAAATAATTAACTTAAGCTCTTTTAGTTCAACTATTTTTATCTGCATGGATACTGTGGAGAAATGTTTAGAGTTTAAAAATAGGATTGTAGGATCAAAGTTCAGTATCCTAGATAGACAGATAGATAGATAAATAAATAGATAGATAGATAGACAGACAGAGATAAATATATGTATATGCACATACATACATACATCTGTATATGCATACCTGCACATATACACATAGATTACAAATAGAGATGGAATTCTAAAATTGGATTAAAGTTATTATTCTAACATGTTGGAAAACTTGGTGGGCAAATTAAACCATTGAGTCATCCCTACCCTTTTTAAGTTTTATATATATAAAATTTTACTGGTAAACATCCATGCTAATTTATTTACCATTTTTTTCTTATTATGGTGGTTTCATTCTTCAGTGGAGTGTCATTTGGATGACTGAGCTGAGGAACTGTGGTTGAAATCATATATCCCACAAAACTGGAAAATTCTATCTAGTGAAGAGGTTTTTGACCTTGTACTGAACTATCAAAAAAAAAAAGCCTCAATGCTTTTCTTGGCTTTTTGATTGTAGCACATTCATAAATTATTGTCAAGTGTTAGGCATTTAGCAGACTATTTTTAGTTTGTGAAATGTTAAAAATTGTTTGAAATGTAGATTTTTTAAAAATCAGGTTAACATTTGTAACCAATATGAACACATAGAAAGTAAGTTACAAACAAGTCAATAATTCTGGGCTCTTGTGGCTCACTCTGTAATCTTAACTACTCAGGAAACTGAGATATGAGGATCCCAGTTCAAAGCCAGCTGGGGCAGGAAACTCATGAGACTCTTACTTCTAATTAAAATCCAGAAAACCAGAATAGTCTTATGTCTCAACAGAGCATAGCCCTAACCTTGAGCAAAAGAACTCAGGGACTGTGGTTCAGACCCTGAGTTCAAGCCCTATGACCAACAGCAAAAAATAAAAAAAAAGCAAGCAAACTCAATTTGGTTGAATTATGTAATGAATTGAATTACAAATTTGATTGAACTATGTAAGCTTTAAAGGTGCAATCTGTGGTTCTGCAATCACATAAGGATACTGTAGTTATTGACATATAATATTTCAATACAATAAGTCTTATAAAGAAATACTAATCAAAATTTTAGGTGTGGCAAAAATAAAGTGTGATATCACTTATATATAACTACTTAGGTAGAGTTATAGCATTGTATCTATAGCAGTGACCTGGCAATGAAGCAATCATTTCTATCAGCAATTTAAGTCTTACTGGGAGATATCTCAATGAAGGCTTTTATTCAAGCTTTCTTTTCTTTGTAAGTCTCTAAGGTCTTTCCTTGTTATTCCTGAGAATATCACACTGTGTTAAGAGCCATGCCTCTTTGCAAGCACTACTTAGAGCTAACTCATCCCTCTGCATCTCCTGAGACCCTGGCTAGTTTTGCTTTCATAGTTTCTTTCGTATTTCCTTCAGTCTTCTAGGTCAGAGTGATTTATGTTTAGTGTTGTGTGTCCTCTTGCTCCTGCTGTCATCTTCTGCTTTAATGGCCTTCTTACGAGGATGGATGCTATTATTAGTCTCACTTGCTTACATGCTATGGAGCCATTATAATCTCAATGGAAGAAGGGGGAACAGAATGATTCAGTTATAATGGCTTTATTAGAAGAAGCTCATGTATCATGCTGTTTCTATCTCTTTTTAGTCTTGTTTTAACATTTAACTTTCTAAACCTTTTTTATACCAAACTCTAAAAGAATTAATATAATTTTCCTTTTTGCAATTCCTAATATATTTTGAAAAATTTAGTTCTTATACAGATACACTTAGAATGAGAAGAACATTGGAGTATCTTTAGGCCAGAATGGTAATCCGATTTTTTCAACCTTATATCCATAGTTGGTTAAATGAATAAACCATATCTCAAAAGATTCCAATGTCATAATGAAGATACATTAAACATATTTAGCTCTTTGTTTTGATTAACAATTTTAAACTAGAGAATGCTTAGAGCATTCAGAAAAAAAATTAATATGAATTCATCTCTTGATACCAACATTTAGATATAAAATATTTGCTGCAAAAAAATCTACTTTGGTATTTTCATATCCTGTGACAACTGTCTTGAAATAGTCTGAATAAGAAGATATTTCTGAAAGTATAAATTTAAGTTCCTTCTCCGATTTTGAAACTGGTCCAGATTCAACTACAAGTAAAACAGTTTCTACTCTACATTTTCAGCTTGTCTATAAGTTAGCGTGTTTTACCGACATCATACAAGACTCTGGCCCATAAATTTTTCCCCTAATTTTAAACTACTATTTTTCCATTTGAAAAGATGAGAGAGCAGGGAAAATACTCTTTCAACAATCAAATTGTCATTGTAGCTGTTGGCTGATGAATTTAGACTACCATTGACACGCTCATCATCATTTTTGTATCTGAGTTTGCTTAGTGTATAACATTATTGAAGTTAATTTTACTGTATTACTTTGTCTAGCTTCAAAGTTCCTATTTTAATACATGGAAGCTTACTCAGTGCATTGAGTTTTAAGGGACTGAGGAGCAGCCTTACATACACTTTAAATAATGCAGTCCCTTTCCTTGTGCCCTAGAATAGCTTTTAGATGGCAAAGGCTAAGATGTTTTGCATCAATATCGAATTTCTGCAAAATTCTGCTCCCAGTGTCCTACAGTAATTCAATGCAAGTTGGCTCTATAAATAAAGACATATTTAAAGTTGGCAATAGAATTCTTAATAGCTCTTTGGGGAGGGTGGTTTCTAAATAAATATATAAGCCTGATAAAATGAGTGGCCATTAAAAGAGCTATGATCGTTCCAACAAATCTATCATTAATAATTCCTTTGACTGTTAACTTAAGAATCCAGACTTTCTAGTTGCTAATCCAGAGACTGATATTATAACATTTGGCATTACCTGTTTCACAGATTGTCATTAACCTGCCTGGTACAAAAGTCAATCTCTTTGTTGACATGCACAAAATTAAACTGATCAATAGTTCTTGTAGGCGTGATTCCTATGCACATAGCCCACGAGCTGTTTTCCAAGAGAATGCTAAGTGACACAACATCCTTTTAAAAGGCTTAGTTTGATTCACACTCACTCATGTTTCTCACCATTGAAAGGTATTTGTTTGAATATAAGGGTTGAGATATTATTTAACATGTCCTTATAAGAGTGAACACTCAATAAGTGTTTAGTGTGGTTGATGCTACTACTGCTAATGTTACCAGAAACAGAGCATATAGAACAAGACTTACACTTAAAAGATACTTTGTGAGCAAATTCCAAATTAAGTTCATAGAATAATACCACATTAAATTCCTTTAGAATTTCAGGACAAGCAAAGGAGTTGAATCTAAAGAAGATCCAGTTTTTAAATGTACAAATCATATGAAACCTACTCATCTCAATGCTCTTATTTTAGCCTAAAGTGAAAGGATGAAAGATATCATAGTGTTTATTGATCAAGATGGAGGTGGTAAGCATAATAAGTATTAGTTTAGGGTGTTTTTCTGTACATATTGGTTATTTTTTTCCTAATCCTTACTAGTTTCATATTTAGTTGTCCATCCTGGCTTTCATTTCTATGGGGAAATAAAATGTGCTCACTAGTGTCTTCAGCTATGAATTTGTGATTTAGGATTTTTAAAGTGCCTATTGAAGCAGCTCCTAAGACTAAAAGGAATAAATATGTAGGAGCACCTGTTTGGGCATGGATGAGAAACTTTTGATCAGATATCTTCCTCCAGGTACTTATTTTCTAAGTTATTAGTGCCTACTGGGTGCACTTAAAGGAACACTCAAGTTAGATCATTTCCATTTTTACTTTGTGTGCTTTTAAATTTTTGAGCTCCTTTTATATGTAATGTTGATGATATAAAAGGTATAATTATGTAAGTATTATTTGTATTTCCTGTATGTACATATCTTTAATGTTTGATATTTATTTCATTTTCTATTATTTTTTAAATTATCATTCTATTTAAAAATCAATAACAATTTTTAACATTATGAAAATTTTATTCTGAAAGTATATTTTTCCCCATGACATTGCATATACCTTAATAGCTCCAAGGAATATTGAGCATAATCAGAATGCTCAATAACTAGTGCCTTTGCATGATATTACAATTTTCCTCTGTAAGTAATTTGGGAGAATGAATTGAAGAAAGTCACAGAAATGTAACTATGTCCTTCATCTGAGATGTGAAATAATTTACCTTAGTATTAAGAAAGCATTTATGTATAAATTTACCACAGTCAGAGGTTGGTTGTGCTGAACACAATTTGTTGACCAGAACGGGGTGTGCTATTCTACCATGGTGTTTCAGATAATAAAATTTCTATCACTCTTTTTTCATTTCTTATTAAATCAATGGGATGACTGGTTGACTAATTAACTGATATACTCCACATGGCGCCGGTGGTTCATGCGTATAATCCTATAATTCAGCTACTCAGGAGGCTGAGATCCAAGGATTGTGGTTCAAAGCCAGCCCGGGCAAGAAACTCCATGAGATTCTTCCCTCCAATAAACCACAAGAAAACCGGAGGTGGTGCTGGGGCTCAAGGGTAGAGTGTTCGCCTTGAGCTGAAGAGTGAAGGGATAGCGTCCAAGCCCAGAGGTCAAGCCCCATGACCGACAAAAGTGAAAAATCAAATTTAAAAAATATGTCTTTACCCGGGTGCTTCACTTTTGCACTTCAGTCTAAATAGTAGAAGCAGCGGGAGTAGAAGGAAACTGGAGTCAATGATACGCTTTGGAAAAAAAAAAAAAATCAATGACCTGCTTTGACTGGTCAGGTCAATCAAAATAACCTGTACTACCCCTAAACAGCTTAACATAACCATAGAGATCATGGTGGCCTTGAGATCTTGATTGCTAAACCACGTTCTAACTAATATTGAATTTAGATTTTTTTGGGGGGGAAGAGAGAGAGAGAGAGAGAGAGAGAGAGAGAGAGAGAGAGAGAAGTATTTGAATATAATTCTAATGTGATTTATTTTTTATTGGTCATGGGGCTTGAACTCTGGACCTAAGCGCTGTCCCACAGCTCTTCAGCTCAAGATGAGTGCTCTATCACTTGAGCTACAGCGCCACTTCCTCTAATGTGATTTGTGAGCTAAAATTCAGCATTTTAGCCAGCAATGGAACTCACAATTCACTGACTTTTAATAACCACTATATTACACTTCAGTTTGCACTCTGTTTATGAAGCTTTTATTTATTTGAATAGTTGTATTTCTCGATGTAACTCTTAGTCCCATAGAAGTGTTTTTAGTGAGAGGAGATTAAATCATTGCTACTTAGTTTTTTATTCAATTCAGACATTGATAGTTTAATCTTGGTCTGGTGACCATTTCTTGTGATAACTGAATATCTGTACAATGGTGTAACATCAAATTCAAATTTTTGTTATAGTTAGAAATCTACCAAGGGGGTTGGTGGGTGGGGAAGGGAAGGGGGTAGAAATAGGAAGGGATGGGAAGGGGAAACAAAGGAAGAGGCAACAATACTTCATAAGAAACATACTCATTACCTTGCCCATGTAATTGTAACCCCTCTGTAGGGTATTTTCACAATTAAAAAAAAAAGAAATGTACTCATAAAAGAAGAAATCTACCTGCTTAATTTTCCTTTCTATAACTAGGAACTCTTTGGTTTCTTATGGTTTCTATATCACTATAATGTTCTGAAAATTGATTTAAATTTTCTTATAAAAAGAAAACAGCTCAATGTTTAAGTACTAATAATGTTGCTTCTAGAACCAATAGCAAAATCTAAGAATAAATAAATCAAGAAAACTTGATTTATACTTTATGAATATACTTGAGGAAATACATTCTAACTTTTTTATAAAATGTAATTATTCTGTTGATGTAAATTCTATTTATTATTAGTGACAAGACCACTTCAGTTGATGCAGAGCCAATAGTCAATATGGTAAACCAAATGCAGATTTTTTTCATTGCTCTTCTCTTAAAACCCAGAGTCTTATTTGAATACAGAGGAAGGTGTTTTCAACAGTTAATTGGACGTAGAAAGTCTGTGGTTTGTTCAACTAGTAGAAAAAGCAATCTTGGGGAACTTAGAAGATTGCATATTAAATTTTCTCTCCTTAGTGTTCCCATTGACATTACTTCAGATAAAACTATGATGTGTTCAAAGTCATGTGGTTGATATGCTTAGGCTGATTTAAACATTCTATCTTCCTATATCAAACATCACTTCTTTTCACCATTGATATCTAGACTTGTATTTTTTAAATTTATTTTCAATGTTATTATTATTGTAGAGGTGATACGTGGAGGGGTTACAGTTAAATGAATCAATGAATACAATTCTTTCTGAACCATGTCTCCCTTTTCCTTACTTTGTTCCAGTTTTCCCCTCCTGTCTCCACCCACAAGATGACTGTTTTTGACTTCCAGCATTTTCAAATTCTTCTGGGTTTGTTGGGGTGTAGCTTCATGGTCACTGTGTGTCACCAAGTCCCATTTGCTTGTCAGACTTGTATTTTTTTTATATATCCACAAAAATTAAGTTAAAAACTCATGTGGATCAATTTCTAACTGCTAGTAAATGATGTGATCAAAGGTAAGATCTTATCTGATCTAAACAAGGCTTTTCCTCAGCTAGATTTATTGGACTTAGAAGTCCATATAATTGACAAATATAGAGATTATTACAATACAGTAGATATCATCCTTCACCAAATCATTGAACATTATTTTTGGAAAAAAACAGGAAGACTTTGATTCTCATTTTCATATCTCTTTGGATATCTATCTATATGACAAGTTTGGTCTGACTGAATGTGGGAAGAGGTGATCTCTGTTTTACTTTTTGTTACTCATCGGATTGTTGAAGGGTAAGAGATTAGGAAAGAGCTCTCAAGCTCTTGACTGATGAACATCTTAAAACTACATTTGAATTACTACATTAAAGTTTGCCCATTAAAACCAGCTTGAATAAATTCAGATAAAAATTAGATTGTTGTTTCCTTTTGAGCTGATTCTGTAGCTTGAACCTCAGGGTCTAAGCATTGCACTTGAGCTTTTCTGCTCAAGACTAGCACACTACTACATGAGCCACAGCTCCACTTCTGATTTTTCAGTAGTTATTTGGAGAGGAGTCTCATAGACTTTCCTGACTGAGCTGGCTACAAACCTTGATCTTCAAATCTCAGCCTCCTGTGTAGCTATAATTATAGGCATGAAGCAACAGTACTAGAAAGATAAGATATAGAATTTACTGTTAAACAAGGGAGATTTCATGGATCTGTATTATAACTGGTACTTAGAACAATACATTATTAAAAGCATGAGAAATGTAATGACTACTACAAATCTATATATTTCACTATTAAATACATGATTTCTTATATAATAAATTTATTTCCTTTATTAAAATAGTAAATATTAGAACTAAAAAGACATAGAGTCAGTCTATCTAATCATCTTGTCAAAAATAGCACCACCAAGATACAGATGTCTGCTCTTACAGACCTGTAAACTATAATTTATCTCATTTTATCACATGATATATAAAATGTGATTAATATGTGAGAGCAAATTCAGATTAAATTAATGCTTGTTACTTTACAATACTTTGATATTAAATATCAAATGTCATAATGTCTTTAAAATGTGACTTCATTATTCATCCAAAAGTTATTTTTCATTGTAACCCATAAAATGGCTGATTTTTAAATTTAATTTCTAATGTATATATTCTTGTTTATTTAATATCTTTATTGGAAAAGTGATGATCAGGAGGTTATAGTTACATAAATAAGGTGATTAGTGTACTTCTTTTATTATTATTATCATTATTATTATTATTATGCCAGTTCTGGGGCTTGAACTAAGAGCCTAGACACTGTCCCTGAGCTTCTTTTGTTCAAGGCTAGCACTCTACCACTTGAGCCACAATGTTACTTCTTGCCTTTTCTGTTTATGAGATACTAAGGAATGGAATTCAGGGCTTTATGCATGCTAGGCATACTCTCTTACTAAGCCATATTCCCACTGGTACCCCCACCCTCATTTTCTCCCACTTAACCCTCCCTATTCCCCTCACACCCAGTTGTATAATTCATTCCCAACATAGTGTCAAGTGAGTATCATTGTTACACTAATTCATCCTATGTCCTGTTGCTTCTGTAAGTTCCTTTCCCTTCCATAGATCAGATAAATGTACACAAGACAAATGTATACAAGACAAAGGGTACAGAAACATAAAACAGAAAAAAATAACTGCATACAAGACATAATAAAGAACATCTTGTTTCCAATTCTTGGAGTTCATGGTGATATGTTTCATTATATAAGGTCCTACGTCCTTAGTAATAGGATTATTGTGATCCCGTTAGGAGTATCATAGACATATTGAAGTCATTACATATGAGGGAAACCATGCAACCTACTTTTCTTTGGGCCAAGGTTGCTTTGTTTAATATTATTTTTTCTAAGTCTTTCCATTGCTTTCCGAATGGGGCAATGCTATTCTTTCTGCTGGAAGCATAAACCTCTATTATGTATATCGACCACATCTTCTTGATTCATTCTTCTACTGAGGGCAATCTGGATTGAATCCATAGTTTATCTATGGTAAATAATACTGCAATGAACATAGTTGTGCTGGTAGACTTAGTATGGCCTTGTTTGTGGTCATTTGGGTAAATGCCCAGCAGTGGGATTGCTGAGTAATAAGGGAGCTCTATGTTTAGTCTTTTAAGAAACATCCATATTGCTTTCTAGAGAGGCTGAACAAGTTTGTAATCCACCAACAGTTCAGTAGCATTCCCTTTTGGTCACATCCCCATCAGCATCTGCTTGTTATTAGATTCTTGATAATGGTTATTCTAACTGGGGTAAGGTGGAATTTCAATGCTGTTTTGATTTACATTTCTTTTATGGCCAGAGATGTTGAGCATTTCTTCATGTGTCTATTGGCCATTCTTATTAAAAGGACTGATTTTTGTAAACAATGAAAGCTTGGAAAGTTAAGTATATTTTCATAGTTTATTTTCTTTATTAGAGTTGTTATTGTACACTTGTGTATACTATCTTATTGTTAAATGCACCCTTATTATTGTTAAATGGCTATTCAAAGAGATCTCAATGAAGTATATGTGAATGTTATCAGAACTATAAAATGTACATACCAGTATGTCATTTCTTAGGAAACTTAATTGATCAAAATGCAAGTAAAATTCATATGCCCCAAATAATCAGAGATTCCAAAGCAGACTTTGACAATTCTTTAGCATTTGAAATTTCCAGACCTCTGGTTATTGTACCACATAGTCTCTGATGAAGAAATACACAGAATTATTGTTCTTAATTTTTACATCATGTTGGAAATCACAGGGGTTTAGCCTGAAGAACTCCCAAAGTTTCACTTTCTGGACTTGGTCAGTTGTCTACTATATGCCTGATATTTGTTTTTGGTGTTTCACAGCCAGGTCATAGAACTACAATTAAGGAGGAATAATTTGTTCTTTGCCTCTATTCTTCCAAATTTAGAGGGAGCAACATGAAAATAATAATTTTGAAGACTTAGCACCTACTTAGCAAGAATGATTAGCTAAAATAGGAAGTTACCAGATGGCACACATGATTAATACCATCCATCTGTGATCCACATCATGAATAACAGAGTTGATTTGAGGGCGTACATCATGTTGCCTACAACACATAAAAGACTTATCATGTCTCCATTGGGAAAGATTCATGTATAAGAGCATTGTGTGATAATTTGTTAAGTTTAAACTCAGCAGAATATATACATGATATTGTTTGGAAGAGGAGAATGGAATTAAAAGAAAAAAATAAAAGAATCTTCTAAGACTTTAGGGGCAGAGAAACCATCTTTCCAAAACTTTTACAGTCCTTACCTTATTCTTTTCCTCATAGCAACAGTAAATAAAAGTGGATATTTGCTCTTCAGGAAGTGATATAGTTGGATAAATGGAAAACTGAAAGACAGATTAAGAGCTATATGGGAGTATAACATGTATATGTGGTTCTCTGTGTTCATGACTATATAAATGGTATACTATGAGTGTTCCATGCTTGAAATTTAAAGCTGAACTACGTCAGTTAAATCTTATCTCCATTTCTTACCATCTGTGTGGCTTAGGCAAGCCACTTCCCTGTAGCTAAGTTACTATAAATTATTCCATCTGGAAAGTGGGGATAATGAAAATTACATTACCTACCTCTAAGGACAATTGGAAAGTGGAAATGTGTTATTTTAAAGCTTTCAGAACAGATTCTTGAGCATAATAAGCATCATATGGTTTTGACTGATTTAATAACTGTGACTTTTTTTAAAACTCACTTTAGTTGAATAATAGGCTTATGTTGAACTTTGTGATGCTTTATGTACAACTTATAGAGTTAAATGCTAACCTTTTCAATGAACTTTGCAATCTATGCTAGTGCAGCATCATATAATTAATATATCACACATTGTCAGGAAATTTAAGTCATTATTCAAGAGAAACAAACAGTATTTGTTGAATGTGTATGTAAATGTAGACTTTGTCATAGAGATGTAGGTCTCTTTTTATCTTGTTGGTAATATGAGCTGTATCCTCTGACACTGGAGCACGTTTGAATTTTGTCTGCCATGAAATCCACCAGAAATGATGAAAAATGTAGGGGGTCTGGGTGACTTGCCAGAGGCCTTCTTCAACGTCCCCAATTATCATAATATTTAGATAAAACCAGAAATAATCAGACTTGTCTGTTTTATTTAACATCAGAGAAAAGCAACAATAATAATTAAAAAAATCAAATTGTCAAGAATATGTGTAAGTTTTCATATATTTATAGTATATTTTTAGTCAAAACCAAAAATTTATAAAATAAACAATCTTAAATAATCCCTAAATTACTCACAGGATTTAAGTATGAGCAATATTTACTTAGCTATATATTTGTTGCTCTATTTATCCTTTTTTGATAAATTGAATTTTATACATTACACTCACTACTTTGATATTAAATGTAAAACTACTATGTTTTTAACAGCAAAGCATTTGCTTTGTGTGTGTGTGTGTGTTTGTGTGTGTGTGCCTGTGCTGGTTCTGGGGTTTGAATCTTAGGGCTTGTATCTAGGTGCTGTTCTTGAGCTTTTTAGCTCATGACTAGCAATCTGCCACTTGAGTCACAGCTCCACTTCAGCCTTCTTGGTGGTAAATTGGAGGCAAGTGTGCCAAAGACTTTTCTCTCCAACTCTGCTTCAAACCAAGATCTTTAGATCTCCACCTCCTGAGTAGCTACGACTATAGATGTAACCATGAACATCCACAAAGCACTTAACTTTAATGCAGGCCTTACTCTATTACAAGTAAATATACTATAACATCACTGCTCACATTGTGATTCTAAGAATGCTTTCTAATTTCTTCATAAATGTGAGATGAATACTGTCATAATATTGTAGGTGGATTTGTTGTGTTGATCTACATTACTTAATCTGGAAGAAAAAAAATATATATATATTTTTGTCAGTCATGGGGCTTGGACTCTTGGCCTGAGTGCTGTCCCTCAGCTCTTCAGCTCAAGGCTAGCACTCTACAACTTGAGCTACAGCTCCACTTTCTGGTTTTCTGGTGGTTATTGGACATAAGAGTTTCACGGACATACCTGCCCGGGCTGGCTTTGAACCACAATCCTCAGATCTCAGCCTCCTGAGTAGCTAGTATTACAGGCATGAGCCACCAGCGCTCGGCTTAGAAAATATTCTTAATTGTAATAAATATAAATAGATCCTCATCTAACATAATGTACATATTGAAATTAATCCATCTTTCGTTGATGAAATTTATTTCCATAGCTCTCTTTCTTTACCTAATGGTACTCTGCTTTTTCTCACACCTTATAAACACACACACATCCACATGCAGACTTCATGTTAGAAAAAAAGTTAGAGAGAAAAGAGAAGTGTGCACAATTAGAGAAAATCAGCTTTAGCTGCATATCTTTGTAAATCAGTAAAGACATATTTATTATACAGGACAATGAGAAAGGAGAATAAGAAAATATAACAAAGTCACCATAGAATATAGCCATAACTCTTTAATATAGGTTGAAAAATAATATGAAATCAAATTTAAGGAAAGAAAGAGAATAAATTATTTAATGCATTCTATGGGTTTGAAAAAGTTAATATAGAATAATATATAAACAATTCTAAGATATCATTCAACACGGGGGGAGTTTAACCTCTCAGTTCTGCATGCTTGGATTTTTATTTTAAGGTCTCTTATAGACTGCAATTAAAACATACTTGCATAACACTGATGACAAAAGAAAGACCTTCAGAGTTAAACAACAGTTTTGAAATGGACACTACTAATTCCTTCTGTTCTCTCCCTTACACAATTTCTGTAGAGGCATAAAGACAATTTTCTTATTAAGACATCACTTAAAATCATTTTCGTCAGAAGTCTAGCCTAACAACAGTTATATATATATTTTTTTCTCAGTAGATATATTCTGTGGATTTAGGTCTTGGAATTTAGGTCTTGGAATTAAAATATGTTACAATTCTCTGGACTAATAGAAATTTGAGTCAATGGAATGAACCCTTTCTCTATTTGACCCCACGTGTCATCATATAGTATAAAAATGAAACCCAAGAGTCTTTTTCATCACATTTCACCAAGTAGTAAGATGTTACAGTCTTACTCCATCTGCTGAGAGACTTAACAGTCCACGGATTTTTTTTTTTTGGTCCGTTGTGGAACTTGAACTCTGGGCCTGGGAGCTAGCTGTCTCTTAGCTCTTCAGCTCAAGACCAGCACTCTGCCGCTTAAGCCACAGCCCTACGTCCAGTTTTCTAGTGGTTTATTGGAGATAAGAGTCTCACGGACTTTTCTGCCCGCTCTGACTTTGAATCTTGATCCACAGATTTCAGCCACCTGAGTAGCTGGAGTAAGGTAATGAGTACATTTCTTATTGAGCATCGTTGCCTCCTCCCCCCACCCCAGCATCCCTTCCCTTCCATCTCCACAACTACCCGTCCCCCAAGTTGTAAAGTTCATTTTCAACAGAGTGTTTTGTACATCTCATTGTTACAATGGGTCAACCTGTATCCTTATTTAAGCATTTTCTTTTTTCCCCGTCTCTTCCCCGAATTAGAGAGATTTTGTTTTGTTTTGTTTTTTGAAGCCTAAGCCCGGCTCCACTGAATTTTTAAAATCCTTATCTCATTGAATTCTCAGATTCCTGAAATATTTGATTTCTCCTTCTTCATTTCCTTGATTTAACATGTTTCTCCTGTCTCTTTAGTTTCCTTCCTTAACTATGTACTCTTTAGGTTTTTACTGATTCTATAATTATTCTGAGCCCTCTTGTCATTCATCATACTTTTCTTGAACATTATTTCCCCAATAGGTCTTGGGTTTGTTTCAATTTAGAAGGCAATAATGAGGTCTTCAGACCCAGAAGTGGGGATAAGGAGAAGGACAGTCACGAAAAACTAGGTCCACAGGCCATTTAAAATATTGAGTCACAAGTAAGATATCATAGACATAATTTTTCCCATTAAAATTTATATTGAAGCTTATTCCTAAATACAACAATGTTGAGAGATACTGCATCACTCTTGATGAGATCTGTTATCTGTTGATATTGTCTTGTTAGGGGGAATTGAATGCAATTCTAACACTTCATCCTGGTTTTCTACTTGAGGACATGGTGCTTTCCTTTCTCTGGTGGATGTACAATGAGATGCCATCTTGAAAAAGAAGGTTCGTCGGGACAACTGAAAAATCTAGGGTCTTGGTCTTAGTTTTCTTAGCCCCCATAACTCTTAGAAAGAAACGTATTTCCTTTCTTTTCCTTCCTTCCTTCCTTACTTCTTCCTTCCTTCCTTCTTCCTTCCTTCCTTCTGTCTTTCTTTCTAATAAATTAATTCATTTCACTTACTTAGTAATAACAGAAGAAATGGACAAAGTAACATAGTTATAAAGGCTTTAAGAACCAGAGGATGATTGTTGTAATAGTAGTTGACATATAGTAAGGGGTCATTTTTTTTGAAACTGTATAGTCACTTTGTATATTTTAGGTAAATGATCCTTTCTCATAAACTCTACCTGTCAATTATTCTGCATTTCTGAATAATTAAGATCTTAGAAATCCTCTGTACTGGATACATGCATATACACATAATTGATGGTATTCCCAAATGAAACAAAAAATGTTTACTATGTGTGATAAAGATCACAAACAGCATTCAGTATTAGTTCACATCAAATCTTGTTATAGATGATTTTGCCACAAACTTAACTAAAGCATAATATAAATCATTGATTAAAATTGATTGTTTAATGATTGCAAACACATACTGAATCTAAGTCACTTCATTCAGCCATTAGTTATAAGTACCAGTTGAAATATTGGCATCTAGAGAAAATAACCTAACAATACACTATTGGTTTATTATAAATCCAGTTTAGTTCAGGTTGTTGCATACTAATTTTTTTCTAAATTTTCTTTTATTTTTAACTTTCTCAATAACAATACTCTGAGAAACATAAATAACTCTTGTTATTCCATATTAAAATTTAAAAAGTATCATCTACTCTCAGTTTTCAATGATATTCATCTATGAAGATCTATGGCTTCCAAACCCATCTCTGTTTCAAAATATATGTTGCTGTATATATGCGTACATATATGTAAAAATATATCTATCATACATCTAACTGTCTGCTTGACTTTTAGGCTTTTCTAGCGCTATATATTTAAGATTTCATTGAGGTATTTGCTACAAATGATAACAAACTTTTTTATTCTGTACCTTGCTTATATTTTCCAGTATTAACTCATGAAGTTACTTCATTGCTTCTTCTAATAAAAAAATATTTATTTGCTCACATTATCTCTGTGAAAGGCATGTCAGCCTTAGGTAATCTATTTTTTGGGGTCGAGAAAGAACTGGAAATGGCATTCATGGCCTCCTACTTACTAGGCAGAAATTTGACTATTTAAATCTCATTCCCACCCATTTTGTGTTTTGTTGTTGCTGTTGTTGTTGCTTCAAACAATTTTTCTGTGGATCAGCTTCAGCTGAGATCCTCCTACCTGAACATGGAATGTTAACTGTACCACCAACACTCACTTTTTCATTCTTCAGTTATTATAATGATTATAGTTAAAGATGTATTAGTTAGACTATTCAGCCACACTACCAATGATCTATTATTTATTAATATTTCTTCTCTATACCAAAGATGTGTAAACATCTAATATTTGAAGGATAACTTCATTTTTTACTAGATCATAAGAAGTTTTTACTAGATCTGATCCATTCTAAAGTTCTAAACCCCTACAATCCTCTTTATGATCTAATTAGTTTGACCTTCTGATTACATTTTGAATAACATACTTATTGATGCTTATTTTCTATCCTTAGGTGAAAACTCAGGTCATCATTTCTCTCCATGTAACCTCACAAATCACTTATGGCATGCTTAGGCTCAAGTGATAGTTTGTTATCATATTGTATCTTGTAAGAGTCTTTATAATTCACAAGTTTGGGTCTTACATGACAGAGATAATTGGAAATGTATTCATATGTGAACTTTACTTACAGGAGATAAAAAATAATATGTGACTGAGGACAAATGAATCAGAATTTAACAGTATTTTGAATTATAACCATAATTCTCAATTATTTCCTCTGAAGTTACCTATGATAACTCAAAATGTCATTGGTTAGATTTAGTAGGTTTTGAACCATCATAACTTAGGGAAATATTAGACGTTCACAGTAAAATAATCATCTGAGTTTATTTGCTGTCTCTTTAGTCAACATGAAAGCTACCTACAAATGATACTGGAGAGTTTAAAACTTAATCTTCTAAAATTATGAAGTGTTGTAGAAAGTCAAATCTTATCAATTAAAATTTCACTGGTTTCTTTTATATTCTACTTGTATTCCAATGTAAGTCAGCCAAATGTTATTTTTACTATTTTATTTTATGTTTTTTAGGGAAAATGAGTGATATTGTTTTCAATATTCATTACAATTTGAGATACAAGATTTGGGATAAACTATCCTACTTTTGCTTGTCACATAATTCAGACAGTGATTCACTTTTTAAACTATTTTTGAATCATTTTAATCTCCTATCTGCCATCAATTCTGCTATTTTAAAATGAAAGCTCTTACTATAGACTCAAACTAGAAATGGGAAAAAAGAAAATAGTGCAAAATTCCAGATTTAATATAGTGATTCAAATATCAATTGAAAGGATTACTACAATTAAAATATTTTAAAATAAAGATTGCCTTAGAAAATATGGATATTTTGAAATGGAATAACTGGTATTGAGCCTCAAGGAGATTAATGTACTAGTGTATATAATATGAAACCTGCTATTATATAAATACTTATTACAAATACAAACTATTGTGAGGTTCCTGTGACTCATGACTGTAATTCCAGATACTCAGGACATCTGGTAGATTGAGGTGCAAAGTCAATCTGAGAAGAAAAGTCAGTGCTGAGCTGGAAGCATAACTCAAGTTGCAGAGCACTGGGGGTAAATATAAAACCTGAGATAGTAAGATCTTCTGTGTTTAAGCCCTTGAAATGGGGAAGACATTAATTATTTTTGAAGTTAAAATGTATTTCAGACATTTAAAATGAAAATTTACCATATATGTTTGAAAAATGTGAATTTCTTATGGTCAATGTCCTGTTCAATACAGATACAGATAGGATTACATGTGAAATGATTTTTGTGAATGAAATCACTATGTGAAAAGAAATGGAGAAGAACCCTGAATATATTGGGAGAAGCATCAAAGCATTCTTCAAGACTACTGCCAGGGAAATTTGAGGAAATCATGACCCCGATTAGAATGATCTCAGGCTGCTTTGGTTCAACAGTGTCCTCTGAAGTCTTTTAGCTAAAGCAAGCCATAATCAATGTGCTGTAGTTTCCCTAGTGCACTTAAATCAGTGGCTGGCATCTGCCTTTGGGAGTCTTGTCACAAATTCAGGGATGAATCTCACAATGTGGTCTGTGAGAGAGATTCTCGTGAAGACTAAAATACCTTTCTTGTTTTTGCTTCTTTGGGAGAAAAATGCCATATGTTGGAACAATAGGAGGTACCACATGTATTCCATATTTACGGTTTATAATTTTGGATATACAAATTACTTTCTCTATAAACAATTCAGACTCTAAATGAAGGAGTCATATAGTGTAGGGTCTATAATTTGTGTGGTCACTTGTGTTGCCAGTGCCAGAACAAATAAAAATCAAATATTGTCTATTTTCTCTGAGAGATTTCTTCCACTGTAACAAAACACCTGAAAAACAATTATAACAAGAAAGGTTTACTATGGCTCATGGTTTTATAAGTTTTGATCTTTGTGGTCATTTGCCTTTGTTGCTATTGGCCTGTGGTAGCACAGTAGTTTATCATGGAGGGAGCTTATGGTCAAGATAGGCAGTTTACTTTATAGTAGGCTGAAGGCAAGAAAGAGGGAAAAGTAAAAGTTTCTGTTCCAAAATCTTATTCCAAATCTACAATGCACAGTGAACTTACATCTGGATAGTCCTCTGTCTTCAACACTAAATCAATACTGGGATTTTAAACTCCTGGTCTAGTACTTGCTATTGAAATCCTTTTCCAATTTAGTGTTGTGTCTAATGGCTTAATTTTGTTTCAACTTGGCCTCACCTTTTAAAGATTTCACCTCATCTGAGTAGTATCATGGCCTGAGTATGAAACCTTTAGTACTTAGGGTTTGAGAGATGTTTCATACCTAAACTATAAATGTTGCTGTTTAGAATCATTCTTTTATGTTGTTGTTTTTTTTTGTGTGGATATTTTAGGATTGCAGTTTGTCATCACTTTTTTGACATTCTCTTTATTTCAGAAATTATATAATACTTTTCAACTCAGATTTCTTCCGAAGTAGGGAGTGAGATCTAGAGTTGAAAATCAAAATGAACCTTTTGTGGGCAGAGATTTAGGACTCTTTTAGTTAGTTTGTGTGTTGTATCTGTGTGAGCTATGTGATCAAGAACTACATTTTCTTTCTAGGTACAGTAATTATTTCTAATTGAAAACTTGTGACTTTAGTGAGAAAATATGTGAACAAAAATCACAATGGAGCATATTATCATACAGAAAGATGTCGCACAGAGCACAATAAATAGTTAATGATTACACTGTCAAATACTGTCCCATGTTGTTCCATTGTTCCAGAGTTACATCTCTGAAGTGATATGACATGTTGTCTGCTCCCAATACTTTTTTTTTTTTTTTTTGGTCCGGTCATGGGGCCTGAACTCTGGGCCTGGGCGCTGTCCCTCAGCTCTTCAGCTCAAGGCTAACGCTCTACCACTTGAGCCACAGCACCACTTCTGGCTTTTTTTTCTTTTTGCTTATGTGGTGCTGAGGAATCGAACCCAGGGCCTCATGCATGCAAGGCAAGCGTTCTACCACTGAGCCACCTTCCCAGCCCATGCTCCCAATACTTTTTCCAAATATTTTATAACTTTTCTTTAATATACCCCCACAAAAATTATGTTAGGGCATTTATTTCCATCAGCTAATAAATATATACCTATTGAGAACATATTTGGCACATAAACATGCTGGAATATAAGTGAATAAGAAAGTGTAATGGGATACTTGCATTTTTTTCACAAATTGTATTAGCATGTGAGATATACAGAGGATTTCATTATAACATATCCAAATATGGACAAAAATGTACCTTCTACAGATGCTCCACTCCAGCACTCTCCTGTTTCTCCTCTCCCTTTCTCCTAAACAAAAATCAGCAACTATATTGTTCTCTGTTCTCATGTGTACAGAAAAGATTGACCATACTTACCTTTTTCACATTTTCTGCTCACCATTTTTAGAGGTTCTCCAGAACAATTTTAATGCAGCAACCTCATTTGAAGAAAAATATATATATATCAAAACTTCATTTCCTGCAGAATGGCAATATTCTATTTTGCATTGACTAAAGGCTTATCCTAGATTCAATAAATATTTATCAGATATCTGAGAGATTCCCATGTTTAAAATAACTTAGTTACATGACTTTTGTTTGGGTTGAACAGTTGGAGTCAGAAGTATGTTTTGAGAAGATTGGAAAAGAAAGCAAAAAATTCTCCAGAAGTTGTAGGTGTTGTTAGAAATATTTTATTTTTTAATAAAAAAAGACTATCTAAAAAATCCCTCTGATTTAGGGTATTTTTATTTAAACCTTTTAAGACTAACAAAGGACCAATTTACACCATCTGCTTCAGTTTCACTGATGCAGATTTTTCTCTCCATTTCCTTTTTCTCTTTAAATAGACATTCTGCTTGGCACTTTTTTTTTTTTTTTACTTAAGTACATGTCTTTGAGTAAGAAAAATGTTGTTTGTCTGACTTCCTGTCAAACCAATATTTATTCACAAATATCTGTTTTGTTGCTTTCTCACACGAAGTCAGATAGCACTTTTCTCATACAAGGAGTTGGCTAGTTGGTAGGAGTGTGAGTTGCCAGCTGGAGCATTTACAACTCTGATTGTGCCAGCTGCTTTCATGATGGACAATGTGTTCCCTGCTTTAGCTTTACATTAAAAAAATACAAATAGATTACTTCTGCATCAATTGCTAGAGGACATGATATTTCCTATTATTTTCTATATGTATGCATATAGTTAAACTGATATTTCTTACCCCAGAAACAAATGCCAACCAGACACCCACCTTACAGTAAGATGACCCCTATATTTTAGATGAGTTCAGCAAAGTTTCTGATCACCTGGAACTTTGCGAGAAGAGAGAAAAAGAGCCATGGGAGGGGGAAGGGCTGGGAAAGAGCCATGGGAAAGTTACCTCAGGATCTTTTATTCAAGTGTATTTTTTTATGGAGTTTCTGTCAGGTAGTTCAAATATTTGCTTCTTTGTTGCTGCTGAAAGATAGCACAAATTATGTACACACACACACACACACACACACACACACACACACACACTTACATCTAATGATCAGACCCATGGCATATCATCAATATGGTACAGTCATTGTTACATGAAATTCAACTATGTTGTCTTTCAAATTGTTAATTTAATTATATGTGGAGCTTTTTTCAATTATATGTGGAGTTTTCATCTTTAGCTGATCAAAGGAATATAATTGAATATATTTTAAAATTGTTGCTTTAAATAGAATAAAATATGGACATTCATATTTCTTTTGATATAGATACAGACCCTGTGTTTATTAATTATCCTTTTTATTACATAGTATAATAAATCATGTGTAAATATCCATCTTGGTTTATAAATTGAACTTTCAGTAGTAATAACTAATTATTCAAGCACTTCAATATTTAAATTTCTTTTGTTAACTGTTAATGGCTGTAATTGTTTCTCCATCCAGAGACTTGTAGTAATACACAAAATATGAATGTTTTGCCTATGAAAAATGTCAATGTTATGACTCATAAATGCAAAAGCAAAACACTGAGAAATAACATATAGGAGTATATGACTAAATTTCTAATAACTAAGCATTTCTTTGCCTTATGCTAAAAATATATTATTGTAACATATCAAATATAAACAAACAAAATGATGACATAAACTAACCATTGTATTTTCTTTTAAAATTAGTACTTCTATTTAAATATATTTTAAGTTTTTAAGAGCTATCTATCCTATTATGTGAGCAGTATTTAAATAAAGCAGAAGCTACCTAGACTAATAGAAAATTAGTATTTTCTCCAATGATTCCCATGCATTGCTTATTGATTGAAATGGGGATCTTGATATCTTTTTCCTCTGGCTAGCCTCACACCATGATTCACTTGACCTCTACTTACTTAGTATAGGCAGGGATTACACCAATCCAAGAGATTGTTAAATTCTTGTCAGTATATTTTGAAGTAGGAAAACTTAATAAAAGACCTTGGAAGGTCTCTGAGGTTCTGAAGTAGAGAAATTCACTAACGTACAACAAGATGAAAGCAAAAGGAATATATTGAGGTGAAAAACAAAGCTCAGCTTTCAGATGCAGTGCTAAGTTAAGAGATGATATATAAAAATTTATCCTTTTTTTCTTCTTTTTTTATGGAGAGGTGTAGGGAAGAGGGTACTAGGAAGAGCTTTAGGATAGACTGAAATAAGGAAGAGTGAAATAAACTTAATATTGAGATTCAAGAAGTAAGAGAAATTCTTGTAAACTACCTTTAAGGATGAATGGGGCTAATTCTCACAAAACTAATGCACATAGGATTAATATATTATTTCTAGAACAATTTAATGATGATCTTCATTGTGTATCTTTGACATTACATAGATGTCATACTGTGTGATTGATGACTTTGAGAATAACTTATGACATTGGAGAAGAGAAGTAAATAGAAAGGAAGGGATGAGAAAGAAAAGAAATAGAGAAAAAATAACTACACTAAGTTCAGTTGATTATTGAAATCCTCATACCATGACATTTAAAGTTTATATTAAAATTGTTGCAAAATTGGCTTTGAAGAATCCTTGTGTCCTATGTGTGTAAGTAAACAACAAATCAACTTTCTTTTTTCTTTTGTACAGATCACATGGTCTCAGGTAAGTGAGAGTTGCTATTGTGGATTTAAATATGAGTGGTAATGTTAGGGATGGTAGGGGAAATAACAAAAGAGGGGGAAACAATGCTCGATAGGAAATGGACTCATTACCTTGCTCATGTAACTGTAACCCATCTGTACAGTATCTTTACAATTAAAAGTATATTAAAGAAGAGTAGTAGTAGTATAAATCAATAAATCATATCTCTTTCTTTAGGAGTCTAATGATGTATCTGTAGCTACTGCTAAGAAAACATAAATAATTAGAGACTAGCCATGGGATAAGCTGTGAAATTAGATTACATATACAATAGAAGAAAAAAATAAGTAAAGTTCATGTCAGCAAAAGTAATCGAAAGAAGGCTACAACGAGGTACATAGAACTTATTCTGGGTTATGAGAAAGAAGTAAGGTATAGAAAGCAGAAAAAAGAAATTGAAAGATTACCACATTAGGAAAACACCAAAAATCAGTGTTTGAGGGGATAAAGGGCCAGGGTCTTGAAGAATGTAAATGCTTCTGCAGATAAATGAAGTCACGAGAAAACAATCAAATCCAATTGCCCAAAAATCTCAGCAAAAAAGGAGCATAATAACTGTGGCAGATATTCTGATGGCCTGTAACACCAGAAGCAGCAGATTGACCAGATGGGACTGCAGAAACCAGAGACGGGGTGGATCTTTTTAAAAATAAGCATCAAGCTACCCATTAAATTGAAAAGCACAGCCCAGCATGGTGACAGGTTTTGAAAAGTATGGGCGGAAAGAAACATAAGCCACAATTTGTTTTTTCAGAGCCGTCCTTGTGCAAATAGGAAATATCCTCAAATATGGAAATTGAGAATATGAGGCACAAATCTCAGAGGCCTTCAATTTTATTTTGATGTTTTCTAAATTACCTTTGCACCAATTGTGTTCACTGAGGCAAATACATATATTCTGATATTTAGATGTTAAATTTCTCTAACGTTTACATGAAACAATTGAACATTGCATAAGAACCAAATCAACAGACAAAGAAGATTAAGAGAAAATAGCGCCTGTTCAGTTTCTGGTAACACACTTTTAAATAAGAACTGATCTATTTTTTAAAGTTATTATAGTATTTGTGACATGTTCTTTGAGATATTTTGCTTACTGCTTGGATTTGATTCATTAGACTGAATTGCATCACATATTTTTGTGGTCAATTAGGTTTAAAAATATACCCTTATTGAATTTATTGGTATTTAATTATAAGGATTTGTATGTATATATGAAATGTATGTATGTATGTATACTTACTTCATGGAACAGATAAAGCGATAAGGAATCCACCATGAATTTCAAAGGTTTTATTTATTTAGACACAATGGAAATATAAAAATAAGATATTAGATAAAAGAAGCAAATGAATATAAATGTGCATATATTATATAAATTAAATATTCAAATATTCATATATACATATTTATATTCATTTGCTTTATATATAAGAAGAAATAGCAAAATTACATAGAGATATATACATGCACATATTTGTATATAGTAGCTTAGGAAATAGTTTTGTCTCAAAAATCCCATTTGAGATTTATGAAATCATAAAAAACTACTAGGATATAAACTCCAAATTTCTACCAATCAGGTTTTGGTCTTCAAACAAGACAAAGCACATACTGTAGTAACAAAAAATATAAGAAAAGAAAGTTGTTTTAATGGTCTTGGTAAACCTCAACTTCAAATATTTGTTAGACAATATATGAGCTAGACATAACAAACTTTGCTATATACAATGGTAATAAGACTTTATTTTGTCTATGACTTTTTCTAAATCCCTAGAAGATGATATAAATTAAGATACACTAGATGATTTCTTAAAAGCATTATGATTATTAAGATCAGCAAATTTATTTATCCTTGTTTTAGTCATTTCAATGGTTGAAAGAATTATTATTATTATTATTAAAATATGTACTAGTTAGAATAAACAAGTTTATAAAATCAAATTAATTGCCATTTTGTTAAAAAACAAAGTTTTACTTATGTAAGCAAAAAAACATTTCTTTATTCAATGTACAGTTTGAAAAATAAATTGATAAAGTAGCAAAAACATTTTTAATGGGAAAGAAAACAGTATGAAGGGCTGGGAAGGTGGCTCAGTGGTAGAGCGCTTGCC
Source organism: Dipodomys ordii (assembly GCF_000151885.1). Lineage (NCBI taxonomy): Eukaryota > Metazoa > Chordata > Mammalia > Rodentia > Heteromyidae > Dipodomys > Dipodomys ordii. Next base: position 2,451,718 of record NW_012267289.1, on the reverse strand, counting down.
TTGCATGCTTGAGGCCCTGGGTTCGATTCCCCAGCACCACATAAGCAAAAAGAAAAAAGCCAGAAGTGGCGCTGTGGCTCAGGTGGTAGAGCGCTAGCCTTGAGCTGAAGAGCTGAGGGACAGCGCCCAGGCCCAGAGTTCAGGCCCACAACCGGACCCACAAAAAAAAAATAGTATGAATATCATAGCTCACACTCATCTGTTCCTTGAATTAAAGAATTGAGTAGAGTATCTGCCTAGGGGTTCTTAATCTACCTGAATGATAATAGTCCCAGGCTTGTGTATAAAAGCCTATAAAGTTTTCATTCTAAGTCCTAAGAACCAGAGTTCAATAGTTTCAAGTGTTCAAGATGAGATACTTTTGTATAAGGAAGAAGTTTATTGCCTGGGGCCTAGAGTGGCAACAACCATCAGCTAAAATAACACATCTTCAGCCTAGTCAGGATCTTTGACTCTGCCACTTGGTGGTTCTTTTGAACTCTTCTTTGGACTGGATCTGGCAATCCTTCGAGTTTCACCTCCTGTATTTAGCTTCCCAAGGACTCTCATCTTCTGTATTCTCAGGTACTCCAAATTCTCTTAACTCCTCAGTGTTATCCGCTATCCTTGGCTTTTATAGATTCTGTTACTGGTTCCTGTTTGGAACTTTACAGTGATCTCCCAATGTAACAGTTTGGAGCTTTGAGAATCAGATAACTCTGTGGAACTCTTCAGTCACCTTATATGGCTGCTACTTTTCCTACTAGATCTGGAAGCCCCAGGGCTTTGTGTAATTTGTATATAACCAGCTCAAGTCATTCTAATTAGGATAAAGTCTACCTGTACGTACTAGACTATTTTCGTAGAACTTTTACTGGGTTCTAAATTGCAACCTGAATGTGTCTGGATATAGCTCAGCAAAGAAGTACCTTAGACTATCCTCTTAAAACTAAAAAAAAGCCAAACAAACAAAAAAACTGTGATTATTCTGTAGCTAGAAAATTGGGTTGGCACACTTGTGTTATAATTCCACTAGTCACATCACAGCTTCTAGTTCGACCAATCACAAGCCCTACATTCGGACCAATTACAAACCTGTAATATAGGTCATTAAGAAACCTACTATTGCACCAATCATTGATATTGTTCCGAGACAATACTGATATATTACTGACCCATCTTGAGTGAGAATTAGCTGTAGAGTCATTAGGACGATTCAGACTTTACCCAGACTTTTCTTGCCCAGAGTGGCAACGTTTAAAGCTAAGTTATGTTGTCTGTAATAGTTATGATTGAACAAGCCCTCCCACAAAAAAGTTTGTGGCTTCAGAAGTACTATGGTTTCAATATTTCTATTAACTAAAATACTATTTTCTCAAGATATCGAAGAACTGTTCAAAGCAACCAAAATGTCATGATGATATCAAAAAAAATGCTAATCTATGGAAAGTTCCCCAGGCAAGACAAGGGAAGCATCTCAGAACTGTCAAGCAAATGTAAGTTATTCTACTCCCCAATAGAATCACTCAATTATAAAAAGAAAAAAAAACTACACATTCAAGCGTGATCAATATAGGCCTATCATCAACTTTCACATTTGTAACATTATTTAACAGTGCTTATCTCCTAGTTAAATATCCTTAGGGAAAATATATCTTCTGAGTGTCTCATTAACTTACCTTGTAAAAGGGAATTTATAGATCTGATTGAATTTATGATACGGTTATAAAGAGTTTGTTTTTGATTATATGAGTGGGTGTGTTATAATTATAAGATTTCATATAAGGGAAAGGTTGTGACTGAAAACATATTTAGGAAACAATGCATTGCGGCCTTTGATGATGAGGGGAGAACCATTAAGTAGGAAATGTGGATAGCTTCTGGAAATGGAAAACACACACACACACACACACACACACACACACACACACACATGGAATCCAATCTCATATGTAATCACAGAAGGGAACTGCCATATGTATATCTTCATTTGTCTTCATGAGATATATTTTGGAATTGAGAAAATATCTCCAGTGGTTGAGTAGTTGCCTAGCACACATGAGGACCTAGGTTAAATTTTCATTTATTTTTTACTTCTTACCTCTAAAATGTTAGGGAAATCCATTTTTATGATTTCAAGTTACTAAAAATTTGGAAATTAGTTATAGCAATAGCAGAACACAAATATTTTTAATTTAGATTCAATTAGCAATAAATATAGAAAACTATAGTATACACAGAGTAGAAGAAACTACTTAAGATTTAAGTTGATTTAAGATTTAAGTTGAATTAAAAAATGTTCTAATGGCTACACACATACTCTGGTATGGTTTTGTAAATTAGCCTAAAGTGATTTTTTTTTGGGGGGGGGAGAGTTGGTCGTGAGGCTTGAACTCTGGGCCTAGGCGCTGTCCTGGAGTGCTTCAGCTCAAGGTGAGCACTCTACCACTTGAGCCACAGAACCACTTCTGATTTTCTGGTGCCTAATTAGAGATAAGATTTCAAGAATATGAGACCCTTGTCCATTGTATGGCTAGTGAAGATCTTCTCCCAATCCATGGGCTTTCTATTGATCTTGCTAGTTATGTCCTTCGCCATGGAGAAGCTCTGCAATATCATTCAATCCCATCTGTCCAACCTTTCTTTGGTTTGTTGTGCTTCTGGAACTCTATTAAGAAAATTTTGGCCTGTGCCAAGGAGACCTAGAGTTTCTCCTATTCTCTCCTGTAATGTTTTCAGGATGCCTGCTTTGACTCCGAGGTTTTTGATCCATTTGGAGTTGATTCTCTATATCTAAAATCTACCTAAAACTCAAAAAAATTAAATCCCCCAATAACAAATCCTCAAAGAAACAACTGCCCAGTAAATAAGTGGGCTAAAGAGAAACTTCTCTGAAGATGAAAGAAGGATGGCCAAGAGACACATGAAGAAATGCTTAACCTTTCTAGCCATGAAAGAAATGCAAATCAAAACAACACTGAGATGCTACCTCACCCCAGTTTAGAAGGGCTATGATCAAGAACTCTAATAACAACAGATGCTGGAGGGGATGTGGCCAGAAGGGAACCTAACTCCATTGTTAGTGGGAGTGTAAAGTTGTTCAACCACTTTGGAAAACAGTATGGAGGTTCCTCAAAAGACTCCGCATAGAGCTCCCCTATGACCCAGCAATCCCACTTTTGGGCATTTACCCAAATGATCAAAAACAAGGTCATACCAAAGCTATCAGCACAACTATGTTTATGTAGCATAGTTAAGATGCTATTCAGTAGATGAATGGATCAAGAAAATGTGGTATAGTTATACAATGGGATGCTATGCCTCCATCAGAAAGAATGACATTGCCCCATTTGTTAGGAAGTCGAAAGTCTTGGAAAAAATTATATTAAATGAAGTAAGCCAGGCCCAAAGAAACATAGGTCCCATGGTTTCACTTATTTGCAATAACTAGTATATGTCTGAGATAAGCAGAAAACGTCAGATAAGTTGATGTTAGGCAAAATGAGCCCCAAGGTAAGGACTCAAGTGTTGTTTTTTTTTTTTTTTCATTCTTGGGATTGTTTCTAACATATTGATAAGGTGATTTTTTTGTTGCTTTGTATATCTTCCACCACTGTATAACACCTGTTTTCACTGATGTTGGTATAATTTGCGGAGGGGAAGGGATAAAACAAATTGTTTAAATAGGGATACAGGTGGACCCGTTGCAACACTGAGAGGTACAAGATGCTATGTCGAAAAACAAACTTTACAACTTTGGGAGTGATGTGGAAGGGTATGGTAAGGGGAAACAAAGGAAGAGACAACAATGCTTGATAAGAAATGTATTCATTACCTTGCTCATGTAATTGTAACCCTTCTGTAGGTCAATTTTACAATAAAAAATTATTAATTTAAAAAAAGAGAGTTTCAAGACTTTCCTGCCCCTTCTGACTTCAAACCGGAATCCTCAGATCTCAGCCTCTTGAGTAGCTGGGATTACAGGTATGAGCTACTGGTGCCCAGCTGAGTAGTAATTTTTTAACCTGTGAAGTAAAAAGTGGATTCATAAAATCAAATGGAAAATATATTGTGATCTGCAATTTCCAATAAAATGTAGCATTGATTTCAAAGAGTAGATTGTTATTAAAACTTAATTTTTATGACTTGGTCATCAATAGAAATAATAAATATTTTATATTTCTCCTTTTATTCACATATTTCAGAATTTTGCAATATGCTGTCATTGTGCCTTTTGATATAATCAATTTTGATGTATCGGTATATGACTTATATATTTTAAAATATGCTTAATGTCTTTAATATAACATTCTTTGTATCCCTAAGTATTTTAATCTCATGCATTTAGAAAAATAGAAAAGAGGTCCATAGAATAAGAACTGTTACTGTAAGTGAAAAATAATAAAAACTTTGAGAAGGTACATTAAAACAAAAGTTTAAAGATTTAATTTCTCTAAAAATCAGTTAGGTCTTTTTGAGTAGAATTAAATTGAGTAGGATAACAATAAAGACATTAAAATTAAATAGGAAAATATTACATAATAGTAAAATGAATTGATAATAGTGTAATTTAGAATAATAATAACAGAGATAGGAAGATTTCAGAACATTTGAGAAATACAACCAATAGATTTTCAGACATTTGAAATAGCAGTTCCTTTGACAAGAATATTTAGCTGTTTTATTGGTGGGAATGTAGGAATAGCAAGCTTATAAGGAGAATTAGTAATCTCAGCTTGGCACTTGTTTAATTTGAAATTTGGAGTGAAGCATTTAAATGATATATTCCTAATTAATTAAATATATAGACAGTAGGCTGAGAATATTGTTAATAAATTAGAGCTTTAGGATTTATGCTGTTATCCTATGAATACTATCATCACATAAAATCATTTCAATAATTTTTATAAAATAGGATAAGAAAAGAGTGTAAGACAGGATTGAATGTCTTTATTTGATAATATTTAGTTTTTAAAAGGAGAATTGTTACTATGAAAAACACAAAGGATTTGTCAACAATATTTTACTTAAAAAAAGTAAAGTCCTGTGACATTAAGAAAAGGAGAGGAGCTGAATATAAAAAAGCAAGAAAGACAATCAAGTATAAAGGGTGTCATTTCTTATAAAACCTATAGCAGCTTGTTAAAACGTCCCTCTACAATTTACTTCTTTAGGGTCAGTTATTTTATTTAGGTAGGATTTGATTACAAACTGATTTACATATATTATTGGCCATTTCTATTCTCCTATAAGATATACCATATGAGTGAGTCTGCCTGAAAAGCCCTCTGAGAATCTAATGGAAGATTCTTATCACCTGGCTACAAATAGCATTCAAGTAGCCATTTCCATCCTAGTGGATCCATAAACAACAGAAATGTGTTTTCTCATACTTAATAAGGCTCAAAATTCTAAATCAGAAGAGAAGAGTTGGGGCTGTTTTTTCTGTATTATTTGAATAAGATCTGTTCCACATCTCTCTTCCAATTTAAGAGTGAACAGCAGTTCAAATAATCCCGTGGCTTGTAGAAGCAGCCATCCCATCTCTTCCTGCATCTTCACATGTTTTTCTTCTCTATCTATTCACATATCATTTTCTGTCTTTTATTAGAGCACATTCACTGAATTCGGGCCTTGCTTATGATTCACGATAGGTCCTTGTTGGTAATTAAATATACAAAATAATATTTCTAATTAAGCTCATATTTTGAGATACTCTATGTTCATTAATTTCAGAGGATTATAGTTTAACCCACTATAGATATGATTCAATATATTGTAAATGTACAAACTTCACACTGCTTAAATTATGTTTAGTAGTGTATCAAGTCTTTTCTTTTTTAAGTTTATTCTCAGTATTTCATTGGCTTTGGTTAAGTTGGTTTCTGGGACAACAAAATTGTGTTTTCAATTTATTTTATTTCCACTAAAATAATAAATTATTATATAAACGTAATAATAAAATAACTAAGACATTTATTTTTGTAACAATTATTTCTACTTTATGGAACAGTTTAAATCATGTGGCCTAGATGTTGCTTTTTTTCTTTTACCATCAAATATATTTAAAATTTATGATTGACAGAACAAAAGCAAACAAAGCTTATTTTATATAAAAAGTTAAGGTATAAAATAATTTTAATGCCCTTTAAAAGTAAATGCATTTCTAAGCATAAAATCAGTAATTTTGGATGAATTAATGTATGCTTTAAATAATTATATATGTTAAAACTTTATGAAATTTAATGTAAAATGTTGTAATTTAAAATACCAAATGCTTCATTTCTTAGATTAACACTTCACTTCAAATATATATTAGTTTAAAGACACTAATCACTTACAACTATAATTATGTCTTCCCAACTTATAAAAACCGATTTTTTAAATTTTGTAAAGACAGTTTTGGGTTTACTCTTTTCAAAAATCATTTTCTTTCTTTATTCTTTTTGTTATTTTTTTCTGTTATATGTTACCTGCTCATCATAGTTTTCCATATTATGTAAATGAATGAAGAATTCTATATTTAGTCCATACAGGTTTTTAAGTTAAATGTCAATTTCCAAGTGAAGTAAGTGCTATAGCATCCCATTTTATATGCATATTCAATACCTTATCTTAGTTTGTTATATTGTTTTTATGCTCTGATATGAATGCTAATTTCTTCCTTGTTACTGTTTTGGATAATCTGTTCTGAGGCACTGTGTGTTGCTGACATACAATATTCAGACTTTATTTTTCTTTTGTAGATCCTAGTTGTCATCTTGTTAACACTTAAAGCTTGTTATCATTTATCCTACTCTTTCAGCTTTTAGGTTCAATCCCAGCCCCCATCATGTTCTTTTTTTTAGGGGGGGAGTTGGGTCTTGGGGCCTGAACTTTGGGCCTGGGCGCTGTCCCTCAGCTCTTCAGCTCAAGGCTAGTGCTCTACCACTTGAGCCACAGCGCCACTTCCAGCTTTTTTCTTTTTTCTTATGTGGTTCTGAGGAATCGAACCCAGGCCTAGGCATGCAAGGCAAGTGCTCTACCACTGAGCCACCTTCCCAGCACCTGCTCCATCATGTTCTTAAATGCCCCGTGTCTGTATTTCCTTTCGACTTTTTGTTTTTACTGATTGTTATAAGCTCTGTTTCTCCATAGGGTATATAAGCATTGATATTAAGTACCACTTAGTGTTTTTTGTTTGTTTGTTTTTTGTTTTTTATTTGTCGGTCCTATGGCTTGAACTCTGGGCCTGGGTGCTGTCTCTCAGCTCTTCAGCTCAAGGCTAGCACTCTTGAGCCACAATGCCACTTCAGGTTTTCCTACGATTAATTGGAGGTAAGAGTCTCATGGCCTTTCCTGCCTAGGCTGGCTTTGAATTGCGATTTTCAGATCTCAGCCTCCCCATTAGCAGGATTACAGGTGTGAGACACTGGCGCCTGGCTAGCGTTTTACTTTTATGTGTAAAATGAAATATAGATTGCCATTTAATATTTATAGTATAGGGAAATTGTAATAGCATCTTTCAGTATATATATAGTAAAATCAATTTAAAAAGTGGTGAACAAGTTAGGCAGCATAGAGGGAAACTAACATTAATAAGTGTGGTTAAACAAAATGGAATGTTAGTCTTTCAAATAGATGAGGAGACAGATTAAACACAGACCACTTCAGAAAATGTATAATTTCCAGTGTTATGGGTCTCAAGTAATAAAAGTTTATAAAATGAAATTGTCGATTATTTTTCAACCTCAGTTACATGCATTAATAAAAAGTATTTCATAAGGCAGGTTGCATATCAAATATTGAAAATCTCCATTTTGTCATTTATAGTAATAAAATATACTTTGAAATTTAAAGTAAAATCAAACCACATACATAACAGAGGTCATAAAAGATTGTAATGAAGCTGAAATATTCCTACCAAATACTGATGTTATTATAGCCATTGTAACAAAAGAGCACAATATCTTTGTGGCTGTGGTGATGGAGGAATAAATAGCCCTGCTAAATTGCTACTTGCATATGTTGTATACAACACATAATTTGATCATGATAATGAATGCTTATGCTATTGGTTTGTGAATTTACTATATTGCACTTTACTTATTATTTTAAAAGATATTCTTGCTCTAATAAAAATGTTCCTTGTAAAAATATCACATGCTGTGGCAAACTGAGAGTCCCATGCACTTCTATTCATTGTTTCCCGTAATTGCACTATTTTATCTTGTAATTGATTTAATCTTGTTATTTTGTTATTTTGTTTACCTGGGGCCTTGGAGGAAGCAACTATACTGTATGCAGAGATGACTTAAAACTTAGGTGCCTTAGAAGTGATGCCTTCTAGCTATCCCATTTAAAGATGAAGTCACCTGATGGCAGATTTCTCAGAATGTCACCCTATTTGTAAGTGGTACATGCCTGCACATAGAATCAGGAAGTAATGTCATGGTTTTAGGTACATGGAAGATGATATAGATGTCTCATTCCATGTCACTTTGTCTCCATTCCATATGTTCAGAAATCTTGCCCCAAATATTTGTTTCTACTCACTTAAAAACGTTACTACAGACATCTAGAAAATGAACTAGAGGTGTCTGGCATGAGGAGGCTGAAGCAGTAGCTTTTATCTAATGGCAGATGGTGTGCCAGCAGTGACTTTAAATATACTAATATGTACATTTCACCCAAGGGTTATGATAAGTGCACACACTGTAAGTATTTGGCATTAGTTGAGGACTTCTTGGCAATTTTAATATATATATATATATATATATATATATATATATTTAATTGGGTCCTGAACTCTGGGCCTGGGCGCTGTCCCTCAGCTCTTCAGCTCAAGGCTAGCGCTCTACCACTTGAGCCACAGTGCCATTTCTGGCTTTTTTCTTTTTGCTTATGTGGTGCTGAGGAATCAAACCCAGGGCCTTGTGGATGCAAGGCAAGCACTCTACCACTGAGCCACCTTCCCAGCCCCTTCTTGGCAATTTTAATAGTTCACACTAGATCTATTGAGATGGAATCTCTTGTGTACAAACTTCAGAGTGTTTGAACTGGATCTCCAGATAGTATTTATTTATGTTAAAGTTTGAGAAACATTATTTAACACCAAGTTTTAGGTGGAAAAGTTGTCTGTAAAGGCTTTTGTTTTTTACTGTACCTGTCAAACATTACTATATTTTCAATTGTTAAAATAATATAAATTTGGTATCTTTAAAATTCGTAACGCAAAGGTTATCTTTCTCACTGGGCTGAAGTCAAGCAGTCAGAGTTACTGGTTTCTTCTGGAGCTTCAGGGCATATTTTTCCCCTTTATATTTAAGAACTAAAAGTTACCTGAACTCTTTTGCTGTGGTCCTTTCTCCCTTCAAATTCAGCATTATTGAATCATTAGGTCTTCCCAGACTCTCTTTCTGAGTTCACACTGTCTTCCTCTGACTGATTGTCCTGTGTCTCTCTTACCGAGATTCTTGTGATGATGCTGGGGCCAGAATATTCTCATACAAAGGTTCCTTTTTTTTGTCAAGATAATATTCTCACAATTTCTAGAGATTAAAATGCAGATATCTTCTGAAGACAAGTTTGTAAACATATCTGTAATACTTTTCAAAATTCAAAACTGAGGTTATTGTGTAGGTAACTAAAAGAGGAAATTCTTTGAGTCTGTTTGCCCTGGCTAGAATTATTTTCTATAGGAACCATGACTAGCCTAAAATGTGTACAAACACTGGCTCCCTTTTCACCCATTGCTTGTATTCTTGGCTCAGAGAATTTCCAGGTATTTATCTCATATCTTTCTTCCCCACAAATGGATTTTCAAACTCAGATTGGCTGGTAAGGAAAAACCTTTTTGAATCTCCAAATATCAGTTAAAGAATAACTTCATATGCTAAGAAATTTCCAACAGAAGAATTCGTGATCTACGGACATCAACTGGCATAGCACTGTTGCAACTGTAATGTACAACCACTGTCTAAGAAGACAAGTGCTTGAAGAAACAGGGGTAAAAGATAGTGACTTGCCTTCCTTGTTTTGTAGATTTAGACTGCTGCAAGGATATCTAACAACACAGTGAGTAAACAAGCAAAACCCAAAGCAAAACAGGTGGTACACAAATTTCATCTGAGAGTTACTGTTGGATGATCTTTATTCTATTATTTCCCATGGGTCAACATGAAAATAAGTATTATCCTTGAAATAGGTCAGTCCAGATTTTGGAACAATTGGTAGAAAGAAAGTGAATAGAATTTCAGAGAGTAGTGATTTCTGTTTAGATCCTTCTCTTTTTATGAGCCCCCTCTGTCCATTAATGATTGCTGATGTCATTTTATGAATAAGTTATGCAGATTCAAATTCAGTCTTCAAGAACAGCATTCAGAGATTGCAACTAGAACATATTGTACAAATATGAGAGATATTACAAATATTTATGGGAGTCAATTCTATTGAAAACATATATACTAATTAAAAACCTGATGAATTCTCATGTAGTATCAAATTTAAAGTAGATAGGAAAAGTATGTGTATTTCTTTGTACAAATATATCCATTTGTTTTTCCCACATTTTTATTATGATGATATTATAAATAAATAGAAAAATATAGCAATATTAATGAACTGTACAGATGTTTGATTAATGGGAAAATAGAAGCTAGGAATATATGAAAATTAACAATAAAAAACACCATTGTTTTTCTTCAGTAAAAGTTTGAACTCAGGGACTCAGGATTGTTCTCTTATTTCCTCAGTCATTACCACTTCAGCCACACTGTCAGCACAGCTTTTTGCTTGTAAATTCAGAGATGGATTTTTTCACACTTTTCTGCCTAAGCACTGGCTTTAAACAACAATTATCTGTTTCTCAGCCTCCTTAAAAGCAGAATTACAGAAGAGAAACACTGGTTTCTGTCCAAAATAATATTTTTCTGACACTGAATTTCTTCCATCTTTAATATTTGGAAATAAAGAAAAATAAAGAGATATTCACACTTTGTTACAATCTCATTGGCATTTTCTAAGCCTACTGGTTCCCAGGATTCTATTCAATATTAGGTAGTGTTTAGATGGCGCAGACTCAAAATACAAGTTTGAGGTAGGAAAATATAGGTTTGATTTCAATTAGATGAAAAGGGAATCTTTAAAATACATTCATACTTACAAAATATTCCTAAGGCAAAATAGAAATAATATGATGTCAGAAATAAAATGTTCAGGGATAGATAAATAAAGTTTTAGTAATGGATTACTTCAATTAGAAAATAAAATTAAGATTCTTTAAATCTAGCACTGAAAAATTTTCATTTTTCGTGAGTAAATGGTTCATGCAATAAGAACCCACATTTGACAAGTTTTAACAAATCAGGCTAACAGTTTTCACAACATATCTTCTGCTAGTATCATAATTAGAAAGAAACATTTCATGTAGTGAGATTGTCACCAGCTAGATTCCGATATAACTATAACATTAGCAAGTAACAGGGCATGCAAATTAGTTTTCTAGACTAGAAGCTATGAAAATCATTGGATAACTAGAGTCCCCTTAGGATGCCATCTTCGTGACTTTGTGACTGCTTGATTCTTCTGTAAAAATAATCTCCACGTATAAATTCAGTTTGATTTTTTTTTGGTTTTTAAATGACAACAAGTGCATAGAGAATCAGACAATGTGTATGATTATTATATAGTAATTCATGATTAATTTATGGGCACCTTTAAATTTTTATTGACACCTTAAAAATTTAAACTATCGTGTAAGCAACTGTTCATTTGAAATAAAATGTCTCTTCTTACATTTAAAATTATTCTCATCTCCAAATTTTAGTATACTTTGTTATGTACTTGGTTTGATCAAAATATATATTTAGATAAAAATATAAGGATCTATGAAGGTGAGGGTAAAAAATATAAGTAAAAATATTTATATATGTATAAAAACTTTACTATCTGTTAATGAAATAATATTAAAATGATAAACAATTTCAGTATTTCTCTACCCCCACATCCTAACAGTCATAAACTTTATATTCATTAATATCACATGCTGTATAAAGTAAATTTAATGTGTTTATAAATTTAACATTATTTAATAAATTAAAACATTGGTAATGGGACATACTTTTTTTAATTTATTTATTTGTTTTTTATTTATGAACATACTGTACAGAGGGGTTACAATTACATGGGAAGGATAATGCGTACATTTCTTACCAAGCATTGCAGCCTCCTCCTTTACCAAGCATTGCAGCCTCCTCCTTTGGTTTACCCTTCACATCCCTTCCCAGCCTCCCCCCTCCCCCCAATCACAACCCTTCTCCTCTCCCCCCTTCCCCCCCTCAGACAAACGTTGTAAAGCTCATTTTGGACATGACCCCTTTTACTTCTCTTTGTTGCATCAGGTCCACCTATATCCTTAAACAACTGTTTTTTCCCCCTCTCCTCCACAAGTTATACTGACATCAAATATAGTGAAAGCAGGGGTTATACTGTGGGGGAGGGACATACAAAGCAAAAAAGAGATAGTCTTATAAATGCGTTAGAAACACATGCATGAAAGAAAAAACATTAAAATACATGTCTAAGGGTTCATTTTCCTGACATCACATTATCTGACCTTTTCCGCTTGACTCATACATATACTAGATATTGCAAATAAGGGAAACCATGGGACCTATGTTTCTTTGGGCCTGGCTTACTTCACTTAATATAATTTTTTCCAAGTTTTTCCATTTCCTAACAAATGTGGCAATGTCATTCTTTCTGATGGAGGCATAGAATTCCATTGTGTATATATGCCACATTTTCTTGATCCATTCATCTACTGAGGGGCATCTGGGTTGGTTCCATATCTTAACTATGGTAAATCATGCTGCAATGAACATAGTTGTGCTGGTAGCTGTAGTGTGGTCTTGTTTGTAAACATTTGGGTAAATGCCCAAAAGTGGGAATAGGGGAGCTCTATGTGAAGTCTTTTGAGGAACCTCCATACTGCTTTCCAAAGTGGTTGAACAAGTTTACATTCCCACCAACAATGAAGTAAGGTTCCCTTGGTGAGTTACCTACAGAAGAATAGCATAGATTAGTACTCTCCTCAAGTCTCTTATCCCATAGAGAAATTAAGGCTAAAAATTATTCTGATATTATTTTTTAAGAAGAAATATTTGGAGCATACAAATTTGGTAATAGGCAGTGTGGCAGTAGAGAATGACGATGATAGGGTTGTTTACTAGGTAGCAAGAAAGCAAAAGAGAGGAAAAAGAAGAGGTTGAGGTACTAAAATCCACACTGCAAGTATACTTCCAATGGCCTACCTTCCTCCTATTAGTCATAAGCTTGTTTATTTTCAATTTCCTTTCTTTCGTTTTCTGCCTTTAATGTTGATGATGTTCTTCCTGGTGACTTGTCATGTCTATGCTTTAATATTACCTTCTATACTTCTTATGTATTTTACCTACAATTTTTGTAGATTGAGTGATTCCCTCCAAAGTTCATACCTATCTGTAACCTATGAATATATTTGTTATAAATTGTTTCCTTTCAATTACACCTAAATGAAAATGAAGTCTTATTTAATTGGGGCTGGACAGCAGATCAACACATGTTGCATTGTGAGCCAACCTGTTTGATTGGCTTTAAGCCAGTAAATACTTTGCAATTTGTTAGGACAAGGTCCCAAGATGATCATAGAAAATGAAAGATTTCCTTCCCTTCCCTTCCCCATCCTTAAATTTTTTTTATATTTTTCAGAAATATTTTTGTATTTTTAGGAAATTTGCTAAAGCTTCTCATTTTCCTTCTTCCTTATAAGTCCTTAATTATGCACATTTTATCATGATGTTTTAGTGTGTGGTAAGAAAGTAGCTATTTACTTTCTATTACTATTTTTTATTATTTTAGACCATAAGTTTTCATATGATATGATCATATTTACAACTGAAGGGGGAATTTTCAAGTTCTTGAATTTAGCTGAATAAAGCAAATGATAATTTTCTTTTTTACAGAAATATAGTTATATAGAGTTCAAACTATAGTCAATTTTAATCCCTTCTTTCTTTCTCATTGTAATACAATTTATAGTCCCTCACTCAAAGTTAAAAAATAACCATATCAGATTAATTTAGGACATGCTACACATTTTTTTCTCATTTGAATATGTGAAGATAGAGCTTATATCAATGTAATGGTAAAATTATAATTTTCAATCAGCAATTTTGTATATTCCCTCTGCAAATAGCCAAGATGTTTCAAATAAAACTTTGGTCTTCAGCTATTCTACAAAATATAGATATACAGACTAGAGTACATACACAGACTGAAGTAACAGTTGCAGATGCTTTGAGTCTGACAAATAATACTTTATGCACCTGAAGATTTAGAGCTGTTTGTTATCACAGAAAAGCTGTCCGGTACAATCTTAAAAACTTTAAAAATGTAGGAACAGTTTGTAGTTGACAGATGGTTAACAGCTGAAATAAAGTTGTGCAATTAAACTCATCTTTGATAAATATTTTAGGTTATATTTTTCTTTGTTGAAAAATTACATTAAAATAGAACTTAGTATTATAACCACATAATGTTTTTTCCCAATATCCATTTTCTTTTTATGAATTCCAAGCAATATTCATGAGAACCTTTGCAAATATGTACTGATTATAATACAGATTTGTAGAAATTCATGAGGATGTTGAGTTTCTAATTATTCTTGATTATGCATTATCTTTGTGTTGCCTTCTGGGTAAAGGCACACATCAGAAATGAAAGTGTCACCTATGAACTTGGGTCTTCATTGGTATTGAATACTTCTGCTTATTTTCTTGTATTTATTTATTTAGTGTATTTTTCTTTTTTATTGTGAAAATACTGTACAGAGGGGTTACAATTACATGGGCAAGATAATGAGTACATTTCTTATCAAGCATTGTAGCCTCCTCCTTTGTTTCCCCTTCCCATCCCTTCCCAGCCTCCCCCTATCTCCCTACCCAATCCTCCCCGCAGGGGCCCCTCCCCCTGCACCAAATTTGTAAAGTTCGTTTTCGACATAACGACTTGTACTTCTCATTGTTGCAATAGGTCCACCTGTATCCCTATTTAAATGATTTGTTTTTCGCCTTCCCCTCCACAAATTATACTGACATCAAATATAGTGAAAGCAGGGGTTATACTGGGCAGAAGGGACATACAAAGAAACAAAGAAATAATCTTATAAATGTGTTAGAAACAATCGCAAAGACCCATTTCTTTGATGAACATTGATGCAAAACTTCTCAACAAAATTTTTCTTGTATTTATGCCACCATGAGAGCAGTACAGTGTATTGAAGAGTTTGAAACAGAGTCATGTTGAGTGCCTGTTTACTTGGAAGTCATTTTATACATATTTAGTTCATATTTAGTTGTATCTCATTGGTAAACTGAAATTGCTTCAAGATTTTCTCAAGTATATCTTCATATCAAAATCTTTTTTAGTCAATTTATCAATGTATAGAGCCTGAATTTCTAAAATCTCTTTTTGTTGTTCTGTTTTTCCTCTTTTATTCCTGCTCTCAAAAATGCCTGCTTTTCCCTCCTGAATTTTTCCCTCTTTATAGAAACTGCAGTAATTGAATCATTATTCTTTTGTTGTTGGTGGTGGTAGTGTAGTGGTGGTCAATGGGCTTAAACTCTGGGCCTGTGTGCTGTCACTCAGCAATTCAGGTCAATGCTAGCACTATACCACTTGAGCCACAGCATTACTTCCAGTTTTCTGAGTAGTTTATTGGAGCTAATTGTCTCTCAGCCTTTCCTGCCTGGGCTGGCTTTAAGCCATGATCCTCAGATCTCAGCCTCTTAAGCAACTAGGATTACAGTCAGGAGCCATGGGCGCCTGATATAATCATTATTCTTAAAGTAATCTTTACATCAGAAACTTTTCTAGCTACTCCATCTTTCTCCTAAATTATTAAAAGCAACAATTTTATGAAATACTTTACCAATAAAATTTTCAGCTTCTAATAAAAGTTTCATTTTACAGTCTACTGAATTTAAAAGAAGCCAGTGCCAAATAATTTATTCTTTAGGTCAGCACTGTAACTTTGATGCATGAGCAGGGGATGTCCCCGTATTGTCTGCCCACAAGACATTAATTTATGAATCTTACACTGAGCTCAGAGAGCTAGCTTGTTGTTGCAGGAGAAAGAAGATGTGGCAAATTATTCCATCCTTACTAGTTGCTTCTATTCTAAAAATAACAAATGCAATTTGCTATAATGCCTGGTGTGGTAAGGACACAGCCTACTATTTCTTTTAAAAGAGAAGAAGCAAAACCCAAGAATGACTGTAATCATTACCATGGTAACTATTAAAAGGACATATAATAGAAGAAGATGTTTAAAAGATAGAAAGAATGGAAAGAATGGAGCAGTTAAATGAAGAAAGGCTTGGAGGTTATTGAAGGAAGTGTTCATTAGTTTTCTCGTGCATTGACACAGCACACACAGACTGCAAGTTTGGCTGTTAAAGGAGTCAGCATTGGATGCCTGCCACAGAAAGAGCATCTATGCCCACTTAGTCTCAGCTAGAACAGCAAGGATGAAGGAGAGGGAACTACAGAAGCTCCCAGAGGAGTAACCACACATCCTTTTCCATTTCAGCAGTCAAAAAGAGGGTTGAGAATAGTGAGAAAATAAAAGGGTAAAAGACTTGCTACTTTCCTAACTCTGTTGGTAGAGACATCTGTCTAGACTTTGGCAAGAGGAAGAGGCATCTACCAAAATGCACATTAGATAAAAGTCTAGAGGCATCTACCAAAATGCACATTAGATAAAAGTCTATTGTTGGTCAAACCTAATGTTAGCCAAACTTCTATTTGTAACACAAACCTATACATGAAATATATTACCTCAGAATTAAAATATAACTGAAGGAAATGCCTACGTACAAAGAAATAAATACCACCAGTTCTCTTTATTTGGCCTCGTTTGTGTTCTAGATAGTCACCAGGGACCTGTAGAACCAGGTTCTTCGCAGTCTATGATCACCATATTTTTGTTAACTAATCAAAACTAACATTCACTTTATGTTTGCTTCTCTTTAAAAGCATATGATTCATTAGTGTTTCATTCATAACAAATGGCACTCCTACATATCAGGCACAAAAAAGAAATCAAAACATCTACCATATGCATTTTCTCTGTAAGTCATATTGTACATTTCTATATTCAGAAACTAGACTGTACTTCAAAATTATGCTAGGAGGTCACTTTAAATAGCAATATCAGCAACACACGCAAACAAACACATATGTGCATGTGGGTACATAGTCATATGCACATGCATAGGTATACAGACACATATGTGTATATGTATGTACACGCATGTATATCTATATATACATGCATACATGTACTCATGAGTATGTAAATGTATGTGCCTGTACATTGATATACAGATGATGTTGCACAAAATGGACTGGAAATAGTATACTTTATAGTATGAGATTGTAAAAAGAGTCATGATATTAGTATTTGACCTCAGCTAGTAAAGTGAAGGTTTGCTACTCTTTGCATGATCTTGAAATTGATGTACATACTGCATTTGAGCCACAAGTAAGCCTCTCGACAAATATGCAATTGTAGAATAGGAGAATTATGAGACTTAATTATATATAAAATATCAATTACAGACAAGTGGGATGTGATGTGTTGAATACTTTCAAGTAATGATGGTACAAAAGCAATATACATTGTGTACATTTCATAGTCATGGGTGGTGTTAAATCCAAAGCCTCAGTCCAAATTCAGGACTTTCTAACTTTGTGACCTTAGCTAAGTCATTTATGATTCTCATATTCTTTTTAGGTACAATGAGAACATTATTTCAGTGCCTTTTAGTTATAATTACATGGTTATAACACATGTGCTATGCCTGGGGAAACAACCTACAAAGTTTCACAATTACAAGTTTTTTGTTGTTTTTTTTTTCAGTCATGGGACTTGAACTCTGGGCTTGGGTGCTGTCCTTGCACTCTTCAGCTCAAGATGAGTGCTCTACCACTTGAGCCACAGCACCACTTCTGGTTTTCCAGTGGTTTATTGGAGATAAGAGTCTCACGGAGTTTCCTGCCCCAGCTGGCTTTGAACCATAATTCACAGATCTCAGCCTGCTGAGAAGCTAGGCTTACAGGCATAAGCCACTGGCGCCCAGCGTTATGTTTTGAAACAGAATTTTAAATAGGAATTTCATAGCAATATGAGTTATTTGTAGCAGGAGACAAAAAAACAAAAAAGCAGTGAGAATTTTCCATAAAAAGATATGGGAACAAAAAGTCAATTTGGTGTTTACTTAGATAGGTGAGGGATTTGAAATGTAGGAAATGGTATGATGTGGTAGCAAGCATGCCATTTTAAAGCTGGTACTTAGTAGCATGGAAAATATTATCAAATTATTTAAACAGAGAATCAGGTTTGATTTGGTGCATCAAAAACTTGTTTTTAAAGTTTTCTGTAAGTGCAGGTTGCATAAAGAAAAGTGACTGATTTTATGTTACTCTAAATGGAGATGAGATGTATTTGATATTCTTAAGTTCTAAAGTTTGAATAGCATTCTGGCTACTGAATTACATCCAGATATATTGTGAAAAGGAGGCGAGCAATCTATTTATAGGTTTGAAGAGTGGAACTCTAGAGTTTGGGAACAACAATTTAGGGAAAAATATTCAATTAATTTTTAACAAATTTAAAGTGTATATAATTCAAAATCAGAAATAAATTATAGAAGGGCTTTAAAATTAAATGGTGTTCCTTTTATGTCAATATTTTCACTATTCAGGACCAAATGGAGAAAGAAATATATTGATATGCAATATGAAGGGATGAGAAAATATAGCTGAGGGGGGTTTGATGAGTAATTTGGATTTTGATGTAGAAAACAGTGAAGAGTTGTGATTTTCACAGATAATAGTGATTAAAAGCCAGAGTAGAGGTGAGGATACTCCAAAAGGGAAGACATTTTCCAATTACATCCTTAGTGAGAAGTACGAATTAATGTGATCCTAAAGTAATTTTATTTTGAATCATGAGCTTTAAATATACTGCAAGGTAGATGTTAATACCCATTGATCTGAGGAGTATACTCTTAATTTTCTTTTAGTGATACAATGTTCCTTAATATCCAATGAAAACCTTCATCTATTAAATTTATCTCAGTGATTCACATCATATGAGAGAATTATTTGAAAAATAAATAAATGAAACCCACAAGGATGCCAAGTCAAATTTTAGGAAGAGATGAAGAAAATATGGCTAGAAATTCATCATTACTTCTGATGTTTTCTAAAGGTTTGGCGATTTTAAACAAACTCAAGTGAAATACTTCTACAGTCCCATGAAGTCAGGGTAGGCATTATAATCTCTGTATTACAGCTGGAAACCTTGAGGCACAAAGCCATTTAAGTGATACGTCCAAGGTCACTGAGCAAGTCACTGGTGAGGCCAAAAATAGAATACCAATTCTTCAGCTAGTTCTTTGTTCAGGAGACCATATTGGGTCTTTTATTACTTTGAGGTGAAAATTTAGCTTTATATCACAGGCATTTTTCTTCTCCCCCCACCCCTTCTATGCCAACTCAAAAAAAAATCAACATTTTAAAAGCCTATTGAATTGATATTAAATCAAATTGTATTTCATGCTTGAGAATTTTCAACTGACTCTTAGAAAAGTGTTTTCTTGTTGTTTAAAAGGAAAAGATCCATAGGTAGTTTTCCACTATTACCATCTCAATTCATAAAACTTTTCTCCCTCCCCTACATATTTAATGGCTCTATTTAACAATGAATATGTTCTGGTTTCTACACAAGGAAATGCAAGCCATAGTAATTGGCTTTTCCTTCAGACAGCTAAGTCAGCAAGAAATCAGGCAGCCTTTGGAAACCTTTTTATTTGCTATCACTTTTCTCAGAGTTTCAAGCCACTGAAATACATTGAAAAATTGTGGGAGCTAACTAAACCATGCAAATTAACCTTATATCTGCATGATAGAACTCTTGAAACTCCATATTTGTAATTCCTTATCTGTGGCTTCTCAAACAATTTTCTGGGTCATAATGCTGTCAAGGTAATGGTATAGCAAAGGAAAGCAGATGTTTCCAGTCTATATTTATATAAAAGTACTTGTATTTTTTTCAGTCCTGAAAAGAATCTTATTTTCTTCTGTGGAAAAGCTTGACTAGTAACAATTCTACTTTTTGAGCTTCCTAACTACAAAAAGGGATTTTGTTTTAAATTCCTAAAGTTCAAATTTGTTAAATATTTTAAAGAAATACATATTTATATACAACAAATAGGGCTATAAATGTTTTATCTCTGCATATATGTGGGCATTCTCTATATAGATATAAAACCTATGTATCTACATATACATAAAGGTACATGTGTATGTATGACACATATGATATTTTGTTAAATGATTACATACAATTTGAATATAATAATATAAATAGATTACATTTATTAAATGATTATCTTATTTCAGGCACTCTGTAAAAGCCTTTTAATCATCAAGAAGCCCGAGGTAGAAGTATGGCACAGTTGCTAGATTGTCAGCCTTGGCCTAAAGCACAAGGCCCTGAATTCAAGCCCTAGTATCAAGAAAGAATATGAGGTCCAAGACTCAGTAGAGGCACAAATAAAAATATTAAATGTAAAATAAAATAAATTAAGCTAAATAATATTAGCTCCATTTACTTAATGAGCAAGTTGAGACAGAAAGTAAGTTAATTGTTGAAATTTATATAACTTACAGGTGGCAAAGAAGGGTTACAAACATAGACAGGTTACTAGTATATTGTGAAGAAATAGTAAACATGTACAAAATAAAATTTAAAATATAGAGATTTAGTTAAAACCGACAGCACCATAAACTAAGAATCAGAGAAAACTTTCCAGATTTTAAAGCTTACCAAGTACTAGTTCACTAGAGATTTTGTGGAATCAACATGATGTTAATAAATTATAATTGTCATATACTGCAGACTAGATAGGAACAAACTTTCCCAGTAACAATGCAATAAATCTCCCATATTTGTAAACATTTTACTATTGTGATGTGTTTGGAGCAGTAATTTAAGTTTAGGTAAATAAAATAGTCTGTGTACTATTTAACTTTGTTTTAACCATATGGAGGGACTTTTTTTACTTACTCATGCTTGGTATTAAGTAACTTTTCTTTACTCCCATTCATTATTCAAAGGACTTTTCTCTAAATGTTAATCAAATGCCTTTTGTTAAGACAATTAGATCTGTAAAATGCTACATTTAATGAAAAGCCTTAGTACTTATCTCAGGGGAACTTTTTGCTGGACTTAATACTCTTGATCATTCTTTTCCTCTTGAAATCTCAAGTTGTACTTTCAACTTTGTAATTCTATTCTTACTTGTCTATGAACAATTCTTTAGTGAATGTTGAGTTTTCTTAATGTTTACTCTGTAAAATACAACATTTCTTACTGTTTAATCACTTTAAGGTAAATATTGTCATGTCTCCTATAATAACCATTCTGAATAATTTGGAACAAGACACATAGATGTGTAAGAGTTTAGTGAACTTCAGACTCCATTTTTCTATTGTTCTTTCTCAATGTAATTATCTCCCATGGAGGACACAGAATATATTTTGGAGACAAAACACTGAAACTCAGCAGGGCACTTGTGGCCCATGCCTATAATACTAGCTAGACTGATACCTAGAAGATCGTGATTTGGCATCAACTGTGGCAGGAAAGTCCAAGAGACTCTATGGCCAAGTAAGTAGCAAAATGCCACGTTGGATGTGAGGCTCAACTGCTAAAGTGACAGCCATGAGGAAAAGAGAGAGACAGAGAGAAAGAAAGAGAGGGACAGAAAGAAGGAAGAGGGAGAGGGAGAGGGAGGGAGGAAAGGAAGGAAGGAAGGAAGGAAGGAAGGAAGGAAGGAAGGAAGGAAGGAAGGAAGGAAGGAATGGAAGGAAGGAAGGAAGGAAGGAAGGAAGGAAGGAAGGAAGGAAGAACCCAACTGAACATAAAGAAAATACTGCAACTCAAAACCAAATGCCTGATGATGCTTGTTACTTGAGTGAGTTAGAAATAATTTTTTTGCTGTAATTTCTAATAACTATACTCAACGGTTACTCTAGTGCCCAGATTGGGGGTCCCCAAGATGATTCCGATGCAAGCACACATGATAGTCGCTATTGCAAGCTTGAGTTGGATTCACAACCTCACTGACACAGCGGGTCAGAGTTGAGAGCCCCCACCCTTCCTTTAGCAGGGCTTTTACAAGGTTTGTTTTCAGGGACTTCTATGCCTCATTGCAACACTTAACAAATCATATCACACTGCGGGAAAATCATAAGATAAATCTAAAAGATGATTAGCATAAACAGTGGCGGGAACCATGGTCTATGGGGTTGATGCTCTTTGAAATGATTGGCTAAAGCAGATGACCAGAGCTGCTACCCTGTGGTCTTTAACTTGCAGGAACATCTGGAACTTTGGATTTTTCCTGTTATCTGCTGATTAGTTGTAGTTAGTGGAATTTTCTGTAAAGGGGGTTGTTCCTGGAATTTGGGTTCAAGGCGATCAAGGGGAGTTGTTTACACATTTCCAGGACAAAATAAATCCAAACCTAAAATTGCTATATTTTGTTCAGGCTTCACATTACAATGTTCATAAAATTTTCTGATAAAAGGTTACTAAAATTCCAGGCTCCAAACTTATGTGAATCTATATTAGTTTCTTTTCTAATTGGTATTCTCATTTACATTTTAAATCCTCATTAAAATTAAAATTTTAAGTATAAATTAAAAAGTAAATCTCAAACTCTATAGTGAATAATATTCCTCCCCTACCCTTTCCACCACTCCCAGTACCCTACTAACTTTTTCTTGAACTATAGAAAATGGTATTCAGAGGAGGAAATGACAGTGTATCTTTTATATTCTTCTATTTCTCCAATCTTTTGTAATAGTTCATATATATTAGGGCCATACAATTGACTACTCCTTTCTTTAATATGAGCTGAACTTTAAAAAAAATCATGCGTTTCATCTAGTTTAATGTTTTAATTATTATAACAGCCAAACCAAAGTTCTTTGTTGTCTTAGCCCACTGTTTTTGGATTGGGAAGATCTCACTATTTTCCCTGCAGAAAATGTCATGTAAAAAATAAACCTTTTCAAACTTTCTTGGTATCTACCTGCTATAATCACTCACAACATCTTAACTAAAGTTCAGTTTAGGGATATATATTTGACCAGCATAAAGTGAGCAAGACAGTTAAAATTCTAGGTGATGGTCATACTATGGCCACTATCATGAAAGGCAAGTTGGGGAATAGCTTGTTCTGGGGAATGTTTGTTCTAGCTAATTGGAAATGTTGCCTCCTGGTAAGCAAACACTGTGAATAGTTGCCTACTGACTCATAGGTGCTCTGAATTGGGCTGCTTTGTACTGCATAGATATAAGATATTCTCAGAAGTCCAACTTGTCACAATGGAAGGTTATATAACTAATATTTCAATAGAGTAGTAGAACTGTGCATCTTCTAAAATGGTTGTAGTTCAGGTTTCTGGGCCAAGCAATATCTGATCCTCTCAGTTTGGATCACACTTCTCAATTCTGTCATAGCTTTGATTGGCACTCCATTCAAAATGCAAGTCTTACTCTGTCACTCTTGATAGTGTTGAGCTCATGAAATGATAACACAAAGTCGAGACCTCAGGAACAAAGCTTTTTCTGTGACCATCTCATACACTTTTGTCTCTCATTCTCTTCTTCCCTTGAAGCAAGACACAGAGAATACAATTCCTTTTTTCCAAGTTACATTATATAAACTAGAATCTTATATCCCCAATATCAGCTTTAAAAGGCTTAAAAATATTACTTATTTCCTCCCCTATTTCTATGATCACAACACAATTTTCTAGTCTTATTTATTGACTAATAAGTCCTCCAGAAAAAAGTCCTGTGCCACACTCCAGAACAGGAACATTGAACATATATCAAGAAGAATATGAACAGATAGTCCATGAAGGCTTTTGTTTCTCAGTGTATGTCTAGGAGTTTAAGCACTTTGTCCAATTGTATTTCTCTATAGCTGCCCATATTTCATCAACCCAAGCAACCAAATGAATAATTCATCATTGTCTTTTAATTGACAATGTGAAATTTATGTTTTATTTTCCTGTTAATCTATTTCAATCTATTCTTTTCAGGTTTTTGTTGTTGTTATTATTATTACATCAGTAGACTCAAAGACAGAATGATCAGAGTTCAGCTTTAAACTTCATTTCATTGTGCAGCAATAGACTTTTGCCCTACTACATGCTCAAGAGAAAACTTGACACCATGTTCTATGACTGAAGGATGTCAGCAACTAGTACCAGCAACTAGAGGAAGATTATTTACTAGTTGTAGATGGTTGAAAATAGTTGAAGAAAGTCTCTCTTTTCATTCTCTACTGAACTTCATATACGAGCTCAGGATGCTGAAAATGGAAGCACAGAAGCAGATAATAAAATGAAAAGTTCAGGTGGATAGTGTGAAAAGGGATCTTGTCTTTGATGCATTGATTTATCTTTCAGCATCTTCATTTCAATACAGCAAGACTTCCTGTTCCCTACTATAATGGTTTAGATTTGGGTGAAGTATGAATTGGTGAGAGAAATATTCTAGGTAGCAAGTAGACAAGAGAAAGGGAGAAGACTTGAAATTTCTAGGAATATAAGGAAAGTCAAGGATTCTGTTTGAATTTTTCTATACAAAGGCTATTTTCTGAATGAAGGGCCTTAGGCTATTCTAATTTCTTCATTTTGCCAAAGGCATCTTAGAGTTTTTTAGGAAGTTTATTTTCTTGTCTGTGATCAACTTCTCTTTTCTTAACCATTTGTGACACAGTTTGGTGAATTTAAAGTGCTTTAAAAAGTTTTGAACAAATAAAGTACCAAAAGGTAGCTACAAAATAAATCACTGCCTGTAAGGTCATATTAAAATTATTTGCTTTAAATAAAGAAGCATAGTTGTATGCATATATAAACCCAAAATTAATACTAATTGTCAACTATAGAGTTTAAAAATTAAAAGATCAAAAATTCCCTTTTGAGATTGTTTAACAAGTATTAAAAATAAATTTTGCATTAGATCAGTAGTTCATACCAATAATTCAAGCTACTCAGGAAACTGAGACCTGAGAATTGTAGTGTAATGCCAAATTGGACATGAAAGTCTCTGAGACTCTGATCTTCAATTGACTACTAAAAAGAGCCAGAAGTGGAGCTGTGGCTAGAACACTAGCTTTGATCATAAAAGCTCAGAGACAATGCCCAGGCCCTGAATTCAAGTACCAGTTGAAGCAATATCATTACCAACAACATCAAAAAAGATAAAAGAAAAATAATTGCCATGAGAAATATGCTTTTAACATTATACTTTTTAAAAATAGGGAATGTTATTAATTTTGTTTTGCAATCTTACAAAATATGAAGAAGATATGGTTATATATGGTTATATATCTGTATGAATCTCTCTCTATATATGTATATATCTATTTATATATCTCTATATATGTATACACATATTCAATATCCAAATTATTGAATTAAGAGGCTCTAATTGGTTCTCAGTTGAGATGTGAGCTTTCAGCTTGGCTTTTAAGAAGAGCTGTTGTTTGGGGGGAATAAATTCCTTGAGTAATAATCACTTAAGCACAAAATATCCTGTAGTTGAATATTGGATTTGATAATACTTTCCCCACTCTCCCCAAACCAGTAGAATGTTTTCCTTAATAGAAGGATTTGATAGGATGCCTGAGGACAGATGTAGGACAGAAAGCCTGTGGCTCTAACAATTGGAATCATGTAAAGCTTCATCCTCACTTTGGAATTTAGCCTAGACATTCTTTTTTTTTAATTTATTTTTTATTTTTAAAAAAAATTTTGTCGGTTTTGGGGCTTGATCTCTGGGCCTGAGTGCTGTCCCTTAGCTCTTCAGCTCAAAGCTAACACTCTACCACTTGAGCTACAGCACCACTTCCAGTTTTCTGGTGGTTTATTGGAGATAAAAGTTTCACAGACTTTCCTGCATGGGCTGGCTTTGAACTGTGATCCTCAGATCTCAGCCTCCTGAGTACTAGGATTACAGGCGTGAGCCACCAGCACCAGGCTTAGCCTAGACATTCTGATAGCAACAGCTTGAATGTTTCTTAAGGATGGCTTCATAGGGTTAGCTTGCAAGCCAAAGTTTCTCCTATTTTATATTTTGTTTCTACAAAACATTTCATTTTATCAGTTATTTTTACTGAAATATTTGAATCACCAATGACAGTTGTCTATAATTTATCTTTAAATACAATGATTTCTGCTATGACTTGTATACATATACCTGAAGTTTTTGTACAGTAGTTTCTCAGTACCCTGTTTCTGGGTGCTGATGGCACCTGTAGAATGTGATGGGAATCATTGGAGGGATTGAAACTCTTTTCCAAGTCTTTCCTTTTCCTTATGAATGGGACAATTTCATTCTTTCTGATCGAGGCATAGAACTCAATTGTGCATATATACCACATCTTCATCTATTCGTCTACTAAGGGGTGTTTGGGTTGGTTCCATATCTACTGTAAATGATGCTGCAATGAACTTTGTTGTGCTGGTAGCATTAGAATGGGCTTGTCTGTGGTCATTTGGGTAAATGCCCACGAGTGGGATTGCTGGGTCATAGGAGATCTCTACCTTTAGTCTTTTGAGTGGCTGAACAAGTTCACAGTCCCTCCAGTAGTAATGTTCCCTTTTGTACACATCCAACCAACATCTCTTTTTATTAGATTTTTTGATAATGGGGTAAGGTAGAATCGCAATTAAGCAAAGTAAGCCAGACCCCAAAAAAAGTAGGTGGCATGGTTTCCTTCATTTATATCAAGTAGAATATGTATATGATAGTCTTAACAGCGGATCTTGATAGCCCAATTGCTAAGTACATAGGA
Source organism: Dipodomys ordii (assembly GCF_000151885.1). Lineage (NCBI taxonomy): Eukaryota > Metazoa > Chordata > Mammalia > Rodentia > Heteromyidae > Dipodomys > Dipodomys ordii. The sequence goes on along the minus strand of NW_012267289.1, from coordinate 2,424,773 downwards.
TCATTTATAATGAAGCATATCAACATGAACACCAAGAATTGGAAGCAAGAAGTTCTTATTATGCCCTGTATGCAGTTATTTCTTCTTCATTTTCTATTTTAGTTTTCTGTACATTTTGTCTTTATATATTTATCCAATCCATGGAAGGGGAAGGGAATCACAGAAACGGCAGGAGAAAGGATCCTAAACATGTTTATTACCATTATATCTTGAAAGAAAAACAAATCAAAACAAAACTTGTGGGTGTGAGTTCTCCCTCTGAGAGGCTGGCTTGGAGAATATGAGAGCTAGTTGTTGGAAGTGCGGCAGTTTTCCACACAGTGCCTGCTACTTTTTGTCTCTGGGGCATCAGGAGGTCCTACCCAGAAACCTACTAAGTGCTGGCTTCCTGCTTTCAGATTTTGTAGAATACCAAAAAATGAGACAAAGTATTCTGCTTTATAAATTGCTCATTAGTTTTTTGTTATCATAATGGAGAATGTACTAAGGTAATCAACCAGACTAACAGATTCTTCTTTTTGCACGGGGTGCTGACTTTCTATGAAATCAATTTCTATAGCATCTACACTGGCTAGTCAAGTACTCTTAATATAGTGCTTTTATAGTAGATTGTGCACTAACATTATTTATAAATGTTGGTAACATGAAGACTTTCATTCAGCAATTCAGGGCAGTTATTAAAATTATTGACAGCTGGGTGTCAGTGGCTCACAAATTTACCTTAGCTACTCAGGAGGCTGAGATCTGAAGATCAGTGCTCAAAGACAGCCAGCCAGAAAAATCTGTGAGGCTCTTATATTCAATTAACAAAAAAAAAAAAAAACAGAAATGGAATTGTGTGGCTCAAGTGATAGAGCAACAACAGCCTTGAGCACAAAGCTCAGCGATAGTGACCAGGACCTGAGTTCCAGCTCCAGAACTGGCAAAAAAAAAGAAAAAATACAAAAAGAAAAGAAAAAGAAAGAAAGAAAAAAGTAAGAAAGCTTATTTATACTACGGAGCTTGTCACATTCTCTGGAATAAGACCCAGAAGTCTTTCCAATGTCTCCAGCTCTGCCATCTATACGTCATTCTAAATGTATACCACATCTTAGCCTGTGAAATAATTATGAAAGTATAGAATAAAAACATAATGATTCTCCTAGTTTCTAAAAACACTTAAATAGAAATTACTGAATTTAAATTCTAGTAAGTGCTCTTTCTGCTTATTAAGTTATTCAGTCCACTTTTCACTCCATGTTTTCTCTTTGTGAGAGAAACCCTACCATAAAATTTTCCTAATACAAAATGATCAGTATGACATAAATGCATATGATTTAAATATTAAAGCAAATAAACTAGTTGTAAAACCAAAATGTAGTTTCTTTTTGTTATAAACAACTGATTTGATTTAACACAACTGATATAATCTTAAATTATTTATTAAAATACTTTATCTAAATAAATCTCTAAACCATTTTAGGAATGATTAACGTCATTGCATAATTTTATTCATGAAATTATATCCTATCAATATATTCTTGTTTACTTGTAGATATTTCTAGTGTAGGTTGTAGGATCATGCAACACAGATACTATTTGTATTCATATATTTATGTATACATAGCTCTGGGAGAATCAATTTGAAGATGAAATTAAATATATGTATGTACATGTGTATATGTATATATATGGTAAATTACTCAAAATTACATGTAGTAGCATTCAAGTTGTCAATCAGGATGTCTGATACAAAGAATGTTTAACCACTAAGAAATACTGACTCTTTTTAAAGGAAATTTCACTTTATCAACCTCTGCTTTAACATGTTTTAAAATCCAATAAAAATGTAAGGTTCTTATTTCAGGTATTCATTTGTATATGTGGCCACTGTCCAAACCCACAACCTGACACTCATTTCTGTTATGGATCTACTATTTAGATCCAATTTTCCTTAGTATTGACAGTATTATTAATTGGTCTTTTACAGAAGCGTGGTGTCTTTGAGTCATTGAAGACTACATTGAGCCCCAAGTAACCCCATTGCTGGAAGGTAGAAAGTTTTAGGTGTGAGTCTACTGAAATTCAAACTATCATCCCCACTGTCAAACTGTACCTCCTAACAAAATAGAGAGAAGCATAAGGATAAAGAGCTCTTTATTTAATACAAATAGCCCATACAGCCAATCTTCCAATAAGAAAATAAGAAAATACAAGTTTGCAAATCAATAAAACTCGAGTTGTAATGAACTTATATATATATTTATGTGTATGTGTGTGTGTTTGTGTGTGTGTGTGTGTGTGTGTGTGTGTGTGTGTGTGTGTGCGCTTGGACCCTGACCCTAAGCTCTCCAGCTCAAGGCTAGCACTCTACCACTTAAGCCACAGCACCAAGTCTGGTTTTCTGGTGATTAAATGATTAAATGGACATAAGAGTCTCATGAACTTTCCTTACTGATTTGGCTTTGAAACTGCAGTCCTCAGATCTCAGCTTCCTGAGTAGCTAGGGTTATAGTTGTGAGCCACCAGCTCTCAGCTTTGATCCAGGTAATGAATAATATTACAAAGTGATTACATAGTGGAGTATGCATCATGACAACGGTACTTAGAGCTAAGCCTGGTAAAAATATATGTGTACTTTGGCAAAATTCTCTATGTTGTAGTTTAGAAATCCACATTCAGACTATTGTATGTTAACTACTGTTTATACAAAAGAATTCTGGAAAATTAGCAATCATATTTATGAGAGTAATAGAAACAATTTAACCATTAGTTAATAATATCTTGAGATTCCTGAATTGTGATTTCTCTTAAAATGGTTGATAAGCAAGAAGCTTAATTAACAGAAACATATGATATAAATTTTCCTGTCTTCTGTCATTGTTATTCAGTAAGCATAGAGGGAAAAATCCATAACTTGTTCAAAGCCCAGTTCTTAGCAATAAGATAGTGGCAATTTATATCACATGAGCAATAGTTAAGAGAAATTTTAAAGTTCTATGTTTTGAAAACAGGTCTTACATTAAACTGAAAATAAATTTTGTCCAGAGAAAAGAGTTTTATGCCAATATATAATTATATAAATTGCTTTATTGTTATATGTATATTTATGGCCATATAATATATATTTTTTGGGGGGGTCCAATCGTGGGGCCTGAATTTTGGGCCTGGGTGCTGTCCCTTAGCTCTTCAGCTCAAGGCTAGCACTCTACCACTTGAGCCATAGCACCACTTCTGGCTTTTTTCTTTTTGCTTATGTGGTGCTAAGGAATCGAACCGAGGGCCTCATGCATGCAAGGCAAGCACACTACCACTGAGCCACCTTCCCAGCCCCATATAATATATTTTTAATTTCTTTACTTTGCTCTTTGAGGATTTTCACGCTCACTTTTCTGCTTATATTTTCCATAATTTGCATCCTTTAAATGTACTTGTTCGAGAAAATCATCATTTTCTTCCATGAAGAAAAAGTAAATCATCTACTATTTAAATTTCAGATTCCAATGCATTTTATTAGTAATATAATTTAAAATCTGTCCTATCCAAAATACTAGGTCCAGTCTGAGAAAACACCTTCAGTCTGAGAAAACACACACACACACACACACACACACACACACAGCCCCAATCTGTTTGCTCTTCACTCTTTGTGCTGAGCATTGAGAGCTCCATGAAATTCCTTGTCTATCTACTTAGAAGATACATAATCTCCATCAATGTAATATTGATGTTATCCATTCCTTCCCAAATCTAGCCTAGCTTGTTAACTTTCTTTATGTCCTTTCTATTTTGCCACTTTCCCCTCTACTGAGAGAAACAAGGTCAAGGCATGTTCTCTGATGCCTGTTCATTAACAGCTCTGTGGGTAAGGTGCCTGGAGAGGTCTGATGTGTTGTGTGATGTTAGCATACAAACTATGTTAATTTTTGATTAGTGATTATGAGTTTTAATTGATAACTAGAAGTTTATTAAACAGATCTCATTTTGAAATGTGAATCATAGCAGGGAATCTGAAAGCTGAGGAATTCCCCCATTTCTTGACTTTTAGTTTTTGTACATTAATTCCTGCAGAGAACAAATGACAACCTGAGGAGGCATTAACACAGACTGCACATGTGGATAAGATAATGACTGGTATTTCTTAGAGCATGGTGTTTCATATCAGATACATTGTAAGTATCATATACATGTTTATGTATTATTGTTTGCTTTTCATTTTTGAAATTCAACCCTTTTGAGAGAATCTTGTGAAAGAATTAGAACAAAAATAAAGAATAAGTATCTTGTCTGTTTTAAGTGTCAAAATGAGTCTGAATTCAAATTCAGGAACTTTGTTTCCCAAGCGTTAAGTAAAACAGCTGTGAAAATTTTCAATCTCATAAGTGTGTGTGTGTGTGTGTGTGTGTTATGGAGCCATGCATACTAGCAAAACAAATATCATAGTATTAGGTAGACATGAAAAGCAAAATGATTTCAAAGTAACTGATTTATGCCCAATGAGTTCAATTTAAAATACCACATAAACAGTTTAAAAACTATTTACTTCCCAAACATAAGTATTAGCTCTATTATTAATGTCTTCAGTTAAATGTGTAGTTTGATCAGAATTCCATCAGATTTTAATCCGAAGATAAGTTTCACCCATTCCCCAAGATTGAATGTCCTAGAATTTTCTCTTTTTTGTTGTTGTTGTTATTGTTGTTGGTCATAAGATTTGAACTCTAGGCCTGGGTGCTGTCTCTAGGCTCTTCAGCTCAAAGTGAACAGTCTACCACTTGAGCCAAAGCACCACTTCTGTTTTCTGGTGGTTAATTGGAGGTAAAAATCTCACAGGCTGGGCGCGGTGGCTCACACCTGTAATCCTGGCTACTCAGGAAGTTGAGATCTGAGGATCGAGGTTCAAAGCTAGCCCAAGCAGGAAAGTCTGTGAGACTCTTATCTCCATTGAACCACTCAGAAAACCAGAAGTGGTGCTGTAGCTCAAGTGGTAGAGCACTAGCCTTGAGTTGAAGAGCTGAGGGACAGCGGCCAGGCCCAGAGTTCAAGCCCCTTGACTGACAGAAAAAATGCTGTACAAAGGGGTAACAGTTACATGAGCAAGGCAATTAGGACATTTCCTGTTGAGCATTGTTGCCTCCTCCTTTGTTTTTTAGTTTTGTTTTTGTTTTTAAAGCAGTCTTGGCTGCAAGAAATTCAGATTGTACTCTGTAGGAAATAGTTTATTTAAAGGACTGATTCCTTTCAGAGTTGAGATCACTGTTAAAACTTCCATGAACATTGCCAAGGAAATACTTGTATTTAGTTCATGAAGCCTAATACAGACTTTTAGTAGTGTGATGTACAATCGTGGGTATGTATTCAAGATGTTGATCTTGATGTTGATCTCACGTTCCAAGGACATGACTCAATTGCCAGAAAATAAAAATAACCAAAACAGTAGTAAAGGTGTTTTGTTTTAAAATCAGAAAGACTATAACATCTCCTGCTATTACACTTGGACAATATTGGCTGAAAATGAGAAACTAAAATGCAGAAACAGCATAAATGAAGACCTTCCTTTTCCCTTGAGTGTGTATGTCTGTGTGTGTGTGTGTGTGTGTGTGTGCGTGCGCGCACGTGTGTTTACTTTGTTAAAGTTATTTTCATACTTGAGTTGTTATCTCAGCATAGTGTACTCTGACGGCCCGCATTTTAACCTGGTCTAGGTGAAGATCTACCAAAGGAAAGTAAAGAGTGTATTCAAAGAGTTGGTTTTTCATGGAGAAATTTGGCTTTTATTTCTGTCTAATTCTGAGTTGAGTCTTTAAGAGACCCAAGAACAATTTGGATCTTCCTATATGCTGCCAGGTCAGTCTCATAAGTATTTTATTCAGTATTGTCTAAAATTAGAAATCCAGGCATAGGGAAAATGTATAAAGAAAAAATGAGTTACTAGACTAAATAAATATTGTCAGTATTCCTCTGGGGAGGAAAACCTCACAGTAGCATTTATTGAGGCTCTGTCATTTTCAAGAAATGGATAAGAAACAGAAAATATATATAGTTTTGACCACATATTTAAGAAAATAGCTCCTTTTTTGGTCTTTTTGATATTCCCCCCCATTTCAATAACATGAGTTAGTTGCATAAAAGAATTTAATTTTGACATGTCCATATATGCAGTTAATTTAATTTGGTCAGATTCATACTCCCTTCCTATGTCATTCTCTTATCCTCTTTATGCCTTCATAAGCACTAATTTTTTTAATGGGATTGATACACTCAACTTATGAATGTTAAATAAATGATTAAAGACAATGTTCAACAAAAGGTATGAAGGAAGAAAAAAAGGAAAGAAGGAATGAAGGAAGGAAGAAAGAAAGGAAGGAAGGAAGGAAGGAAGGAAGGAAGGAAGGAAGGAAGGAAGGAAGGAAAAAATGAAAGCAAAGGACCAAAACCAAACAAAATATATGTCTCACTTGCTACAGACCTAAAAATTGATTTTGGTTGTAGAAAACAAAAATGACATTTACTAATTTTATACCAGGCAATCTATTTAACAGAAAATAACAACAAATATCTCTCTGGTTATTTTGTGGTGATTTTTATAAGAAATTCTTTGTTTCCTTGCATCAAAGAACTTTAATGACTTAGGAGGGTAGATTGATAATTTAGACCTGTAGTAACTCTCATTAAAACCTACTTTAATAGAATTACCATGTACTGGAAATATGATGGATCATCATCTTAAATATTATTTTAAGTGAGAGTTATATACAACCAAAGGAAGGCTAATTTTTTGATATGACAGGAAACAAATTCAATATCACTGTAGCTACATCTTATTGATCATTCATTTGATTTAGGGAGAAAGAAGACAAATTTGTTATTGAAAGAGAAACAAATGAGCAGTCTGCCACGCCAATTTCTGACTCATCTACAAAGGAACCTAATGCAATTCTCTTACTCATTTTATGGGAAATAATGATAGAACTGATGATATAATTTATGCCTCTTTTTAGAATTTGTGCACCCAATTAGTTGTCTCTTCCTTTCTCTTCTTCACTTTTTGCCCATATATCTGGCAGTTCACTTTTTTGACTCTTTTATGCTGTTAATATCAATCTTTTGCTGAAATCTAAATGGCATACCTACAAAGAAGACTCCATTTTTAGATTTAATATGTGCAAATTACTTGAGAGGTAATATGAGGAAAAATTAAGTATTCACCCACATATGTCACTGTAGCTTTAACATTTTACTTAACATTGCATAATCGAAGCTTAGCTTTATGTCTTGCCACATAGTCTTAAACATAGTAAATTGATTGCTTTAAGTGGATTTTTTTCTTTATCCCAGGCTTTGATGTAAAAAATTATTTTAAGTAGTGTTAGTTTGGACTGCAAATTTAAATCATAATTTTGAACATGTATATATTTAAAAACTATTATTTTAAGTTTTAGTATCCATCTCTAATAGTTCAAAAATTTTACTTTGAATAAAGACATGCAATGTAACCACACACACACACACACGCGCACACACACACACACACACACACACACACACACACACACCACTAGTCTTGAAACTGTATATACATCAAAGTATGCTTTAAAAAGTTAAGCATAAATTACTTCAAAATATATAGATTAGTTTGCTTTGAAATACATTTGTGTTTAAAATTTAATGTGAGAAATATTTAGCTTGATATAATATGCTGTGGGTTTACTTAAACTTTTTTATTATCTTATTAAAACAACAACGTTTTAAACTAGGAATAAATAAGCAGATATTAATTCAAATACATGAGGATATATCTAACATGTGTCTCTAAAGAACTCACATGAAATACATTTGGTGATGGTGTTCTAGTCCAATGTATCTCAAAGTGCATCAAACTACAAACTTTGTATGAGGATGCTAGTAAGAGAAGAATTTATTTCTCTGTATGTGAGGAGGACCCTGTGGTTTAAAAACGTCCTACATGATACTGGCACTGTGTTCCACAAACCAAGAATTATGTACTACAACCTGAAAATAGAAACTACAGGGTGATGTGTTTTATTCCTCCTCTGGAAACATTAAGGAAAATGCTTTATTTTTAATAATGAAATCTATGCATTTCATATTCTCATTTCTCTCTTCTAGGTTCATTTATAAAGTTCTAGAAAATGTCCTTGGAAGGACAAGGAACAACGCTATTTAAATTCTTACATTTTGAATTAGTTTTCTTTGTTTTAGTTTTGAGAAATACAGGATTAATCCGATGCTGGGGTTTGAATTTGGGAGCCAGTTGACTATCATGATTACAATTACTGTCAGCCATAGGCACTGACTTCAACTTCAGCTAACTATATTTAAGCAAGCGTTAACACTGGAGTCACGGCAGTGGTTCCAACAAATTAAAAATAGAGTTTAACAGTTACTATCTCGACAGGCCTAAAACTTGACAGGGTATCTGGGGAATTTGTTTTGACGGAATAAACACTGGAAATCTGTGCTTGTGGTTTATCACAATAATAATCATTCTAACACCACGCAGAGCAAATCGTATTAATAAGTGTGATAAATATAAATTCATAATTAACTAGTAGATATTTTTCATTACTTTCCTTGCTATTTGACTTTTTAAAGAAGACAAAAATACATCATATAAAGTTTTATAGAAAGAATAGCAAAAAACATTCTTTTGTGAAACAAAACAAGTGCATGTGATAAATTTTACCTAACTATGGTAACAGATTTTCATTTGTCGAGTAGTCAAATTAATCAGGGCCTACTTGTTATTTGTGCTAGAATTCTCAAAACTTTGTTGTGAATTAAAAAGCAGAGTCAGTTTTCCTTTTTACCATAAGCACTGGGTTTTCTTCAAATTTAATGGAATTTAAAATTATTATATATTGTATAAATAAGTACTAATAAGTAGAATTTGTGGCATATGATATATATTTTTATAAATGAAAGTAAATAGCACTCCTTGGAAATATAATGTCACTGGAAAATTTTTAAATGAATTTTCACAGTAGAGAAGAGGAGTAATTTGTGCCCTTGATGTCTTTACTGTAAATATAGATAGATAGATAGATAGATAGATGTATATATATATATGTATATATATGTGTGTGTACATATATGAAAATTCACTCTGCTACACACATACTTCTAATATGACACATATTTTGTTTTTCTTCCTGTCCTCAGAGATGGAATGAAAAACAAAAGAAAGACTAGAACAAGTTTATGGGTGCGCTTAAAATGTATATTGCTGTATATTTGGTATGGTAATAGATTCTCTGTCTAATGTCCAAAATGCCATAATCTACTAGGCCAACCTTTGCTTTATTTTATTTTTATTTTTGTTGTTGTTGGTTGTGTGGCTTGAACTGTGGTCCTGGGCCACTCTAACACTTGAGGCACAGCACCTCTTCCAGTTTTCTAGTGGTTTATTGGAGATAAGAGTCTCACGAACTTTCCTGCCCTTGCTGGCTTTGAACCATGATCCTCAGATATCAACTTCCAGAGTAGCTAGGATTATAGGCATGAGCCACTGGCGCCTGGCCTTTAGGTGTTTTTGTTTGCTTGTGTGTTTTTGTTTGTTTTTGTTATTTTTATAGACATGACAAAGATGCATATTGGAATCTGATTTTCAGTTATGTTTCAAACAGTGCCTGGAACTCATTCTGAGAAATACATCACTAGGTAATTATGTCAGTTTGAGAACATAACGTATTTCACTCATTTGTGCAGCAAGATACATGGCACATATCATCGTGTGTATTGTTTACTGTTGGTTGAAATATTTTGTGGTATATGTTTGTTAATCAAAAAATTAAATAGGAATATACATGTTGTATAATAAATTTGAATAATGGTATACATTAATATTAATTCATTGAAGTAAAAGTAAACTTCAAAAGTGCTGAGTTGAGATATGCAGAAAGCATAAGCATTACTAGTTGAATTGAAGATGGAATAAAATAAATTGTGCATTATTTGCAAAGCCTGTGTGACAAGGGTGACAATGGTTTTAAAAAAAAGACCCACAGAAAGTCAAGAAGGCTGGAGCCAAATGTGTAAAAATTGAGTGTAATATAAGATCTTAAGAAGCTGAGCTGAAATTGCATTTCTAAATATTATGTGAACTTACATGCTTTGTACATTATTCTAAGGTAAACAGAAAGTTATTGGAAAGAGGAAGCAAATTGTGTGAGTTTGAAACTTCTGCACCCTATGGTGAGAAATAAAGATAGGTGGGAATAGAGCAGTTAGTAGAATTTTGTTTGAAGTCCAAGAACGGATAGCATCTCAGACAGACTTAGATCTTAGACAAGGAATTGAGTCCCCAGACATTCATCTTGTGCTCAGTTATATAGGAAGGATATGGAATTATATATATATATATATATATATATATATATTTCAGATTGAAACAATTGTAAGAGAACTGACCATAATACGTACCTCTGCCAAAATCTCAAGCCAACACTAGGGGTGTTTCTGGTCTAACAGGAAGAATCTCCAATCTCATCATCTATGAGAATCTAAGGACACCCTATGAATTGTAGGACATTTTTGGATAAAATATTTGAAATAATTGCTGATCTTGTAGGTTATGATGATGTAGGTGTTGTTCTCAATGATGAGCTCTAGTCTATGAATTGGCATCTGAGTTTCTTACTTTCCAGTGGCTAAAGCTTTGGTGCATAACTGTTCTGAGAAAAGTAGAGGTGAATGTTTGGAGTCCTTTAAGGGTATTTTTCTGATGAAACCTGTGCAGATACAGTAATTGAATTATGGTTGTTATTAAATATTGGAGCTTCTGATTGTTAAGAGATTAACTGATGATAATGAGCTCTCAGAGATGTCTATCTGGATGTAGTTCAGTGATATGGCAAAGTGGCTTTGAGGGAAATCTTTTCCTCAATGAAAAAAGAAAGCAGTGGTTATGTGCACATTAATATGATAATCCTTGTACAGATTTAGATAGTAATTCAATGTTTAAGACATATATGTGTGGAGAGAGAGAGAAAGAGAAACAGACAGAGACAGAAAAAAGAGGGGTTTACTTTTTAAATTTCCATTCACAAGTTAGTATATGTAAAGTATTTGAATCTTTATCTGTGTGTTTTCTACTTTGTGTAGCTCTATGTAGAAAGAATAGAGAGGAAAAGCAGGAAGAACACAAGCGTCATTTTACTTTTGTAAATCCTGTACAGTAATATATCAAGTACCAAGTTGAAACTCTTTGAATATTTCCCATACCCCTCTGTCTGAAGAGTGGGCAGTAATGGGAAGGGAGAAGGAAGGGTGAAATATGATGAATACGATTGTGTGCAAGAGGAACATAAAACAAGAAATCTTGTTAAGATTAGTTTGGGAAACAGGAAGAAGAAGAGGATGGATAGTGATGGAGAGTGTGAGTCAGAACAAGTTACATTGCTTGTATGTCCAAACATATCAAAATAAACCCCCTTTGTATAGTTGTTATTAATGAACAATGGTAAAAATAAAAAAAATGCTCTGCAAATTGTTGTATAAGACACAGCAAAATAAAATATTTAGATAGGATGTTACAAAATCACATTGAATCATAGCTTTGGTTATATCTTCTTTGTAGCATTAAACTGTTAAGCTTATGTTATATAGGATGTAGTATTCCCTGCCAATGTGCAGTAAAAACCTATGTAAGGCAGATAATCACTCAATTGGCATCAAGTTAAAAAAACTTATTTTTTTAATAAGGTCAGTGGTGATGGAAATCACTATGCAAAATTGTGAATATCTTACCACACATGAGTTGACATAATCAAATTTATTTATTATTGGCTTGAAAAGGTTAAATGTGATGAAATATTCTACTGATTCTTTAGTAAATTAACAAAAACAGCCACTAACAAGGACTGTAAGTAAAAATGAAATTGTCAGCAGCTACCTTAATAGTTTCTCAAACCTCAAATTACTGAAAGCACTTGTAGAGCTGTGTTAATTTGCAGCATTTCATTCTCTCATGGAGTGCAGGTTTGTTATATAAACCAACCACTCGACAATGGCAATTAAATCCTGAAAACACTGTTTAAGTTAGTTTGCACATGCCCTAATTATAGATAGAGATACAAAAAGTTATGCTAAACTACAGAATCATTTTAATGATGTTTTGTATCTCAGATGCCCCAATTACCATATAACTCTCATTTTTACTTTTCAGCTGCCTGAAAAATCAAGACAAATCTTCAGTGAGATTTATGTGGCATTTATCTAGAAGTGTGTCTTCGTTTCTAGAGACTTCTGTCAGTATTAGGAATGTTTAGTTACCTACCAGTGTCTATAATCCCATAATGGGTGAAATTTACTGAATCGCAAATAAACTGCAAAATATATAAAGTTATTTTTGCTGATGGCCCCACAGTCTATGGAGTATTTTTACTTTCTTCAAGTTTATGGATTTTTACCTACAAGAAAACCATGCCATTTTGCTATGTTGTGGTCTTTTCTGTGAAGTAAAATGAAAATAAAGATATGTTGCATCTGTAATACTAGCTATTCAAAGCAGAGATCTGAGGATCAAGTTTCAAAGCTAGCCCTAGCCCAGAGAGGAAAACCCATGAGATTCTTATCTCCAATGAGCCATCAAAAAAAAGAAAAAGAAAAAGAAAAAATGAATGAACAAAATGAAGAAAGAAAGAAAAAAAGAAAGAAAAAAAAGAAAGGAAGGAAGGAAGGAAGAAAGAAAGAAAGAAAGAAAGAAAGAAAGAAAGAAAGAAAGAAAGAAAGAAAGAAAAAAAGAAAGAAAGAAAGAAAGAAAGTTGAAAGTAATGCTATGACTCAAGTAATAGACAACAAAGTTGAACAAAGAATCTCAGGGATAGTAACCAGGTATAAGCTCAGGGATAGTAGCCTGAGTTCAAAACCAAGTACTGGCAATTGGAAAAGTGAAGGAAGGTGAATATACTCAAAATAATTTGTGTATATGTTTACAATGTGTGTGTATGTGTGTGTGTGTTGTGTGTGTATAGTTAGTAGCATTACTACTATTATAACTTTGCTCTACTGTATGTTTGAATTTCATGATTACAAAGAAAAAAAGTTAGCCCCTCTCAGTCCTGCTTTTCTACCACTATCTTCTAACTCCAAGGGGAAATATAGTTATGACTAAATTGTACTCTGGTTTTAAGTGTAAATAATACATCACTAGGCTTTTGTTTTTTATCATTAGCATATTTTAGGTTGGTGTTTATTTTATGAGGTATTTTTCATTCCCATCTCCATCTCATTTTCTCTGTTCTTAGCTGTTTTCTTGCAGATGCAGATATCAGATGACTAGTATTGGAAAATAATGAATGTGGAACTTCTTTTGTAAGTGTAAGATTTTACAATATATTTTCTAAAGGTAAATTAGTTTATTTGCTCGTTTTGTCTTTTGCTCTTGGAGGCAATATGTTACTATGTAGGACAGGCTGATGGTAGATCTGAAAACTTCATGTTCTTTAGAGCATCCCCAAGTTCTGGAACTAGAGATGTGCAGAACTATATCTGCAAAGAAAGGTAGGATTATTTGCTTATTTAATACACTAAGTGAATTTTAAAATTGAAAAGTTTTAACCAGAGAGCCTCATCATTTCAATAGAATTCCTCTTATATTTTATGTACCTGTATGTATTTGTTATAGATGGTTTGTTTACTGTTTTGTTAAAAATCTTTCTGAAACTATACTAATACATTCCTTGTTGTATCTTCATCATCAAGAAATGGAGTACAGTTATAACAAGTATATTTGAAAGGAATCAAAACATTTTTTAATTTTATAAAATTTTAAATATCACATTCCTAATTGTTCAATGCTAACATATCTTAAATGTCAGAATAGTGTTCCATTTTATGTTCTGTGATTCATATTCTTAAAATATCTTTATTCTGCTAAAATTAAATGTAAAATATGACTTATTTAGGACACCTCCAATATTACATATTTTTAGCTGAAATTAGTGATACTATTAGTTATCTCAACTAACTTATGTTAGATTGTTGAGCAGAACATTCACTTAATTTTGAAAATGTATTTAAATAAACTACAACTTAAAGCATAATATTTAGAAATATTATATTGCAAATTATAATTTCAGATTTATTATTTTATAATATTCATAAGCATTCATAGTGGTATAAAATATATCCTGGCTATTCCTTATAAAAATATCCACTATAATAGTGACTTCTCATAAGACAAGTAACCCAATAAAATATCTTTTTGTTTTATATTAATTTATATATGTGGTCTTTTTATTATTGAGAAAAACAGAAATATGAGAAAACGTCAGCTCCACAAGTCTATTCCTTCATAATATGTGCTATCTATATCAGATAATTCATAAATCAAGTCACAACACTCAGGTTGACTTACTTTACCAAACCTAACACAGATGTCTTCTTGTTTAAACCTCACAGAAGCTCCTTTGAGCCCTATCCAGTGATGTCCATATCTTACTACATCTGCTCTGTGGCTTTTTCTGTAGTCTTAGCAAAGGACTCTGATGTACCTTGATATAAAGTGATTTTTCCCTGGTTTTGTTCCTCATTCCACATTTTTAATGTAACAACTCTTTTATGTGACTTTACTATGATTGCTGATGTGATGGCAGCAACTTTTAGAAAGAAATAATAAGATATTGACATCTTACTCTATAATTTCCTACCCATTCACTCACCTTACATCTTGGCTGCATATCATCAGCTGTTGTTCTTGTTGTGCTCACACTTGATCTTTCTCACTAATGAAATTGCTAATATGATAGTTTTGATAGTCTTGCACTGGTTGCAAACAAAATATTTCTAACATGGTGTTTGACATGTACTATTGAGAAGTTTTCTTGCTGCAATAAACAATCTAAGTTTAATCTAAGAGTTCACATTTTGTCTGGTTCATGAAAATCCAAATTTTTTGGTGAGGTACACCCTGGATAACTATAACAAACAATAAGCTGATTTCTTAGTTCTCTCTATCACTCTGCTCCTCACTCCACAGCTCTTCACATTTAGCAGAATTAAGGGAGAAAGAACATATGAGAGAGAATAAGAGACACTGTATGACATTACATGAATGTGGAGTAAGCTTGACTTATCAAGTAAATACAACAAGGGAATTTTAAGAGTGCAATAGAGTTAGGTAACCCTATAGATAAAAGAGGCTCCTGTTGTTTTGTTGGCTTATGTTTTTTAAGGTGGGACAAACAGTAAATGAATACAATAGTGATACTTGCTAGATAGTACATGGAAAATGAAATATACAACTTGTAGGTGGGATGGGGAAAAAAACCTGAAAGTGAGGAAAGGGGTGTCATAGTTCAAAAGTTAGTATACTAATTACCATTCTTACATAGTGGTAACCCTTCTGTACATCACCTGGACAATAACAGTAAAAATATATATTTTTTAAAGAGGCTCTTTTAAAGGGAATATCTGAAAGTCAGTAACTTGAGACTCTAAGGCAATGAAATTTAGTGAGATCACTAGCATATAGAATATAGAATTACAATGAATATAGCTACAAAAAAGACTAAAATAAGAATTTCAAGATAGTTCAATATTTAAAGTTTAGGTAGTTTAGGTTGACAGGGAAAGAAGCTTGATTAGTGATTGGCAATGAGGATGAGGCCCAATTGTATGCAGGTGATTTCTTGAGCACACAGTGGTTATTCTAGTGAAGGTGGCCTTGCAGCTGCTGAGTATTCATCCCCAAGTCTCTGTCACTGTTCTTTTGGTTGGAACAAAAATAGCCATAAACAATTTCTGTGTTTTTTTTATAAGTTTGGTTGTTGAAAGCATGTACATTTTTGTTTTATATTACTGGTTTTATTTTCCACACTTACCATAGCATTCTAAATCTTTGGACAAAGCATCACTAGACAAACTCAAATACACTTTTGTAATCAGACTGTTTTAAGTGTGTGTTCTGGTCCTGGAGCTTGAACACAAGGCCTGGGTGCTATCCTGGAGGTTTTTGCTCAAGGCTATCCCTACCATAGCACTTGAGTTGCAGCTCCATTTCTGGCTTGATTAATTGAAAGGAAGAGTCTCATTGATTTCCCTGACCAGGCTTGTTTTGAAGGTTTCTTTTTTTCTTTTTTTCTCTTCCTTTCTTTCTTCTTTCTTTTTCTTTTTTAAAATTGGTCCTGGGGCTTGAACTCAGGGCCTGACACTGTCCCTAAGACTCTTTGTGCTGGAGGCTAATGCTCTACCACAATGTTCACACATTTAAAATCTGAGTAATGGTCAATGGTTTGTTTTTACAATGATATGGTTTATATAGAGCTAATAGACTGAAAACTATATTAACATGAAAAATATATTCACAGGTTATGCTTTAACACTTTTTTGATTTTCTTATTCATGTACTAAGAAACATAAACATATCTACATTCACAACTTAATTTTTAAAAGGGCTAAATTAGATCTAAGACCTAGATTTCTAAAATCTTCACTAAAAAGCTCATTATTCTCTATGTACTACATGCCAAAATATGCCAACCTTTAATTAAGACTTAACAATCCCCAGTAACTATTCAGTATCCAAAACAGCCAATATTGCCATTCTTTGATACCCATGCCAAAAGGTTTCAGTGACTGTGGATTTGGACATGTGGCCTCCTGAATTATCATAAACTATTCATAGAGCTCATATAGTGTTCAATGGGATTGTTTCAAGTCTTACTGAGAAAAGTGTACTTTTTCCTGGTAGGAAGAGTTCATAAAAATCAATGACCATCAGCTAGTATTTATTTTCAGTCTTTATTAAAACATTGAATCTTACATAAGGAAGAAGCAACTATTGGGGCTAAAAGCAAAAGCAAATAATTTAAAAATAGTATTTACTTTATGAAATATATTTCTTTGCTTATATATATTTTCAACTGATTATATTTTTATAAAGAAATATTGTTTTCTCAAGCTATGATGTGTGAAGAATTAAATATAACTTTAAAGGTATAATTGGAACACATATATTTTATCTGTAGAATGTCTCACACTTTCGAGGAAATATATTCATGCTTTTCACATTTAATATGATCTTTAATGGTATAGTTAAGTTGTTACTATAAAAGTTTTACAGATGAAGACAGATAAGTTGAATTTAACAGATAGCTATCACCTATATAATAACAAAAGAAAGCCAGACACTGGTGGCTCAGGCCTGTAATCCTACTACTCAGGATACTGAGAGCTGAAGATTGTGGTTCAAAACCAGCCCCAGAAGAAAAGTCTCCATGGCTCAAGTGGTAGAGCACTAGCCTCCAGCACAAAGAGTCTTAGGGACAGTGTCAGGCCCTGATTTCAAGCCGCAGGACCAATTTAAAACTCCCTTTGTACCACTATCAGTGGTGGCTTATGGTAAAGAATATTTTCTTCTCAAGCACTACACCAATGTTTCTATTGATAAACTAAAATCTCAATAACTGTTTAAAGACCTTTCTTACTGGGATATTTACGGGTGACTTAGAAGTTATGGACAACCATTGTTAATTGGGCAATAACCTGGACTCCAGAAAATCCATCATCAACTGTGGTCCAAATCAGTGGCACCTTTTATTACGACCACAAAAAATAATACTGGCTAGAAATCTATCTATTTATCTATCTATCTACCTAACTATGATGGTTTATCCAAAGGACATACCTGCTAAGGAAAGTTTATGGTGAAATCAATAGTAACTACTTTTATGGTGAATTTTCTCAAAGCTTGGTTTTTATATTAGAGAAAATCCAACTTATGCAGGTGTCTATCATTCTTATATAGCATAGTATCTCCTAGCAGAGGCAAAAATAACTTTTTTTTAAACTAATACTTGTGGGAGAAAAAAATCCCTTAGTAGACTTATTTTCTTTTCTTTAGGATGCACATTGTTCCAGTGTCCTTTTCAGATCATCCTCTTCTGGGGAGGATTTCAAATGAGAGAAGATGATGTGCCTGTGGTGACAGTTGAAGGCTATGACAGAGAAGACACTGTCTCAAAACAGAATGATAGCTTCATGTTATTTTTTGTACTTATTTGAAGTACGATTTTGCTCATTGTTAGCCATGTAATAAGACATATTTGCAATGAACCCCTTAGTTGAAATGGTTCCTTAGGCCCTCTTGATGTGATACTGCATGATCATATTTTATCACTATATAACTTGAAATTAAAATCCTAAACATAATTTGGGGAATCAATACTTTAGAATATGGGAAGGGAATAGTAGAGTTTGAAACTCTATTGGATTTTAGAGGAGTTCAATATACATTATTGAGTCAATGATGGATCAAAAAGAGTGCAAAGGGGGCATTGGTTAGAGTGAAATAAGTTGTCAAGAATAAAGAAGACTGTATAGATTTCTTGAATAAAAGAATGGATGAAGGACATTTGTTGTTCAGTTGAATAGTGTCTTCAGTTCATTTGCTTTGTCTATCACCTTAGCAAATTTGATTTATACAGTTATTTACATGTGTTTTGGCTGTGCTATGAGTGATCGTTAATATTTGATATGTGCCAGTTAAAAATGATTTCATTCAGCTGGTGCCAAGTTTGGCTAATGAAATACATTATAGGTTACTGTTGAGCTATGATTACTGTGCTTAATTTATCCTAAAGCTTACTTTTGTTTTTTATCAGCTTCAACACTTTCATCTCTACAACTGTCAGTCCTTGCCAGTCTTCTGTTGAAGGGAAGAAATACTTTATGATCGTGAGAAGAAAAGAGCAATTCAATCCAAGAGAACCTGCAAATCGTATTATCACATTATCTAATTTTACAATGATTCTTTCCTGGGGTGACATTTCTAGGCCAAAGCATACATGACTTTTATTTGGTGTCAATGTGTAAGAGAAATTAATGCTATGTGTGACAAAATGAGAAAGTATTTTGCAAATTCTGGAGGGGAAGATTCCTCAGAGTGGCGAAGTTTAAGTAAGATTTTCTCTGTAGGAGATTCACTCCATGAAAGGTACTATGTATCCAGGCCATATACTAGGGGATAGAATATGGTGTGAAAATCACTGGTTATGTTATCTTCTAGATACTGTCTCCACAGCCCAAACTGCTACATTCTCCTTTAACCCTGATTTGAAGCAATAAGCCCTCCTATTGAAAAAAATTCTGTCCATTTTTCTCTTTTAAAATTTCATTGCATTCCCAGTAAATTCTGTGGGGATGGTGACTGGTAGACAGCTAAAAGACATCTGGTGAGAAAGGAGGCACTCTGTGTGTGTGTGTGTGTGTGTGTGTGTGTGTGTGTGTGTGTGTGTGTGTTAATTGTTTGCCTCAAACTTCTTTTGCAATATTATCATCCCTTTTAGTCATAGTCCATCTTGCATTTCTAATAAAATCTAAGAGGATAAACAATTTAATAAGTTTTAGGTGCAACATGTGGAGAGTCAACTGATTATTGTATTCATCAAATCCCTGTGTATAGCAATAGGGCCTGACATGATCTTAAACTGGCCAAAAAAAAAAAAAAAACAACCAAAAAGCCTGCTCCTCCTTTGTTGCTATTAGTATTCTTCTTTGCTTCATGGTCCACAGCCAGCAGCAGGAGATCACTTAGGTGGCCCTCACCCTTACTGGTTCTTAGAGAATATAATCGCTGACTTGCTCTAGCACAAAGAAGTGTCTTTTATTCTGAAGTACAGAAACTAGAAAAGAGTACACAATGAAGTTATTGACAGTGTGGAAGATAAACTCTTGATAATTTGGGAGAGGGCTCAGGCTGTTGTTATTGTTCAATTAAAATCATTTCAAGGTTATTGAAGTTGGGATGTCTTTTGCTTTCTGAGCTGAGAAGGATTGTTACTGGATAATGTCAAAAAGACAGAAGTAAAAATTTGAAATCACTGGGTACAAAGATAGACAGGAATGTGGAATGTATGAGTTGCAAGCCTTACTACTTACAGGAAATACAGAATTTCTTCAAAGCACAGCATGGTTGTCACATCTATTTACTGGATGTTACATGAAGTGCTGTTTAATTGCTATTCAATTTGTTGAGATGCAAATAAAATTTAGAATAAATCACTAAGTAGGTCAAGAAACCTATGAGTTGCAGTTTTAAGAATCACTGACTTCAAAAAATAATACATACATAAATAATAAAACAATGGATCATTAATTTCAATTTCCAAAATTTTTATACACTACAGGAGAGATGTTATCTAACATTCTCTTAAAAAGTGATGGTGGGAACTGGTGCCTGTGCCTAAATCTGAAAGGATGTCATGACTTTCTATTTCTTTTAGTTTGATAGCTTCAGGTTTTATGTTAAAATCTTTCTTGGTGCTATTGATTCAGTCTTACTAAAATAGCATGACACCATTGCAATATAGCCTTTAGCCTTGGTTTTCTTTCTTTCTTTTTCTATCATAGGTTCTCCATTTGTTACCAAATACATGCATGACCCACAGTTCACCACTCTCAGTTCCCTTGTAACAATCAGTATTAAACACATGGAAACTACTGTTACATGGGAATTTTGTCACAAGATACAGATAAAACATATTTTGAGAAGTTGAATGGGGAGTCTTCATTAGAAAGCTAGAAACTGCACCAAGACATATTTCCTTGAAACTCTTGCAGCCTCAAATACACTTAGTATGCTTAGGAAACTGAGCAATAAGAGTAGGAAATAGCAGATAAACAATCTCAACAAACCTAATCAACTCTAATAGAGAGCTGAAGAGGGTCACCATGGTGACCTAAGAAGAGTCAGGAGATCTGAGGCATGGCACAAATGGGGGCTGAGTTGGTCAGTGCATAAATTAGGTCATGGTCAGGGAGCAGGAACCCAGGGAGCTTAAGAATCTAAGGAGTTCATGGTGTAGATCTGGCTAGTCCAGTAACCTATTGTCAAGTCCCTGCCCCTACCTGTGGGAGTTCAGGCACATCCATCACCTGGGGGTGGAACTTCATTTTCATCTACTAAGAAACTAAGATGGTACTAGGTAGACACAGTTTCCTATCCTCCCTGCCAAACTCAGCCTCTCATATACCTTGAGATGTTAGGCCAACATGGGTCACTCTGCTCAACTATGGGTTAAAAATTTGTAAACAGCTCTGCTTGGCTGGACTTGAACCTGATTACTTTTGTTCTAAGATTCTCAAGTAATTTAAGATTATAGATATGAGCCACGTGTGCCTGGCTCTTTATTTCAATTTTTATTGATTTACATAAAGGATGAGAGACATGGGTCTCACTTCAAATTTTATTCCCCTGAATATTTAGTTTTCTTTTCACTATTTGTTGAAGAGGTTGTAATTTCTCCAATGTGTGTTCTTGGCCCATTTGTAAGAAATCAGCTACCATTCTGGCCATCTTCTCTCAGGATTATTCATTGTGTTATATGAATCATCAAAAAGATCTTTTTTCTTTTTACTCCTTGATAATTATGTTTGTTTTTATTTTGAAACTATAGAGAAAAGGATGGTTTTCCAGATTTCATTCTTGGAGTGTTCACTGTTAGTATTTAGAAAAGTCACTTTTGTATATGTTGATTTCATATCTTATTAATCATCTGAAAATGTTTATCAAGTCAAGCATTTCCTGGTGGAGTTTGTGGGGAGTTTTGGAAAAATCCAACTCAGAAAAATAAAAATCCATCTCTAACTTGCAAGCTCAAAACAATAAATATGTTACCAAAAATTTAGGGCAGCAAATTTGACCTTCAAATTTATGTCCAGAAAGAGAAGAACTCGGTAAAACATAGTAAAGGTGATAATAAAGTATATTAGAAGAGAAATATGAGAGAGATAGACAGCATGTGCCATAGGCCAGTTAAGGGAAGACAACACTTCAGCTGATCTTAGCCATCATGTAGCTCTTTGGGTTACAGAGTTTAGCCTTAGGTTAAATAAGAAATAATGAAGTCCTTGAAAACTGCTTTCTGATTGATGCGTTTCCTTTTTTTTTTTCTCCTAAATTTTTTTAAATTTTTTTTTTTTTTTTTTTTTTTTTTTTTTTTTTTTTTTTTTTTTTTTTTTTTTTTTTTGTCAGTCGTGGGACTTGAACTCTGAGTCTGGGTGCTGTACTTCAGCTCATCAGCTCAAGGCTAGCTTTCTACCACTTGAAGCACAGCACCACTTCTGGTTTTCTGGTGTATTATTGGAGATAAGAGTTTCACAGACTCCTGCATGGGCTAGCTTTAATCCTCAGATCTCAGCATTCTGAGTAGCTAGGATTACAGGTGTGAGCCACCAGCACCTGGCTACTTCCTCATTCTTTTGAATCCTATTGCTCCATTACCTGGCCAGGCATATTTTGGGTATGAGCTTATCCAGCAATGTGTAAGAGTACAGCAGCAATTCCATGACAGTCTGCTTTTCTCCTAATTCATATTGCTAGGAATAGAAACTTAATGGATCTCCAGTTACTTAAGAAGAATGGATAAAGAATATGTCTGAGACAAGCAGAAATGATCAGATAAATTGACGTTAAGCAAAATGAATCCCAAGTTAAGGACTCAAATGTTTTTTTTCTTTCTTGCTATTGTGTCTAACATATTTATAAGATATTTCTTTTTTGCTTTGTACTTCCCTCCCCCATGGTATAACCCCTGCTTTCACTGTATTTGTTGTTGGTATAATTTGTGGAGGGGGAGGGAAAAAACAAATTGTTTAAATAGGGATACAGGTGGACCCATTGCACCAATGAGATGTACAAGATGTTATGTCGAAAAACGAACTTTACAACTTTGGCAGGGTGGGGGAATGGGAAGGGATGGGAACGGGAAACAAAAGAGGAGGCAACAATGCTTGATAAGAAATGCACTCATTACCTTGCCCATGTAATTGTAACCCCACTGTATGGTATTTTCACAATTAAAAATAAAATAAAATAAAATAGTGAAAAAAAATGAAATTTTAAGATAGAAAACCAAATAAGAAGAAGCAGCAGCAAATATGGAACAACTTGAGAACACAGTAAAGAGGATATAGTAAAAGTTAAAATGTTCAAAAAGAATAAGCAAATGAAAACAATTAAAAACAAATGCATTTCTACAGCAATCTAACTTACAATAGCCTTTTTATTAAAATAATAAATATCATAATTATGATATATATAGATATAGATGAGTAGATATTATAGATATGTATGTTCGTGTGTGTGTGTGTGTGTGTGTGTGTGTTGTATGTGTGTGCGTGCGCATGTGTGTGTGTCCCTGAAATTATTTCTTCTGTGGCAAAGGAAACAAGATAGAATTGTAAGCACCCAGGGTTGCCTGTTCAGGCCCATTCAGGGAAGGATGCTTTTTATGTTCCTTTTACCTCTAGGAATCTGGAAGAATTTAGATTAGGGAGTTTGTTAAGGGGCTGAGCCTTGGCTTCAAGACTATCTTCCTGTGTGGAATTCAGGTCAGTATTTACATGAAAAAAGTCCTGCTAATGCAGGGAATGAAAGATTTTCTTTGAATTGGACCTGGTTGGTGAGCACAGAGGTCTCCCCACATCTTTGATACTGTTTGGATGTCTTTGCTTATAGTGGTTTATCATGGGAAGTAAAGCCTAAGGAATGCTTGCTGTCCACCAACTACTCTGGTCTTCTGAAAGAGTGCAAAGTGGTCAATGCAATCCTCCTTGTTCGAGTTAGGAAAAGTAAGGGAATCTAATTGATCCTGGTTATACTAGTTTTCACAATTCTCTATTTTAACACAGCAACTTATGTCCTTTCTTTATTTGAGGAGCCTCTATACCAAGGTCTATGTGGAAATAAGTCAAACCAGTGAGCAAATTGGCTGAAATGGGCCAGTTAAACACAGATGAAACACTGAGCCCTCAAGATATTCCTGTGCAGGTTAAATCACAGCTCGTCAATAGTCTCCAGAAAAGAAATGTAGTCAATCACAAAGGTTTGCACAACTCCCAAAAAACTCTTTTCTCAATCCAAGCCACAATAACATCTGTGGTGGGAATATGCTCCATTGCCTGCAGCTATCATGTCTCTCTACTACTAGCATCCTAAATATTTGTGTTCTCTTACTCTCTTAATTTCGTAAATTATTTTGCCAACCTATCTATCTATTAATTGATCTATATTACATACCTATATTGATCTATGTCAATATAAATCTCTATATATTTGATATATGATTATTATGATACTATTGATGTGTATTAATATAGATCTAAATATAAATAACAACATGACATAAAAAGATATGTCAGAAATAAAAAAGAAATCTAGGCCTGTTGTATAAGTCAGTATGATTATCTGAGCAATAAATCTATGAAAAGATATCACAGCTTTTAGAGAACTCTTTTTCCCTTTTAGATCTGGAAGATCTTAAAATACCAAGGACCAGGTGAAATATGATGGTGAAACAACTCTGTGAGAATGGCCAAACAGAATATGGAGATAAGTCAAGGACTCAAAGAGCCAGATGGAATCTGGAAGCCACACCTGTGAAATTCAAATCATAATTAAGGAAGAGACAACCCATCAATAAGGTCCCAAAGGAAGATAGGCCACCGAAAGTTAGACTAACTGAAACTGTTACTGTGAGGTATATTAAATAAGTAGGTTTCATTAGGTAGCCTATGAAGAGAACATTATGTGCTATTCAGGCAGGAAAAGAAGTTTTACCGAACTGCTGCGCCTCCCCCCCCCCCCGCCATGCATGGTGGAGAAGCATGGCTGAAAAGGGAGGGGGGATAGAAGAGGAAGAGGGGTGACCCACCTCTGGGCCAGGGCTTACCTACCCCAGGGACAGGAAGAGGTGTGGCCACTTAGGGGAAAGGTGTGGCCACATTGGATCTGGATGTGACCTCAGGGTCTGGGACCCTCCTAAGGTCAGATGGGAGGCATGTGACCAGAGGTGGCCCAGGATGTGACCTAGTAGGAGGGGAAGGTGACTGCTTCCGAGTCTGCCAATTACCTAGGTAATAGATACTGGGCGGAAACTTAGCCAAAAGGGAGGGAGGTGTCCCTGTGCAGACTTTACAGTTATATAGGAATTTGATTGCAAGATGCAGAGAAGACACATTTTGGGAGGTTGAATTGGGAATCTTTATTAGAAAGCCAGGTACCATTAGTAAAGAACAGAAAAACAAGCTCAATAAACCAGATCAAATCTAGTGGAGAGTTGAAGAGGGTTGCCATGGTAATGTGAGGAGAGTCAGCAGACATGAGGCATGGTGCAATGGAGGCCGAGGAAGTGGGGCCTAAATAGGGTCATAGACAGGGGCAGGATTATAGGGACCTGGAGAATTCACAGAGCCTCTAGAATTCCTGGTTCAGGCAAGTCTGGTAGGTTCAGGAACCTATTGTCCAAGTCCTCCCCCAGCTTTCAAGGATTTAGGTTATGATCTTGGGTTGAGGGTGGGAAAGTAGAATTTTGCACCTAGGAGTTTTCAGAAAGTCCCCATTATCCAGCAGGATGCCAAGATTGTGCCAATTTGACCCAGTATCCATATTTCAAAACTATAAACCCTCACTATTAGGAAACTGAGTCATGATGAGGTCAAATTAGGGAAAAGGAGGCATGGTAGGCTTACAGCAAATACAGGAGATATTAATTTATATAGTTCCTTTAAGATTAAAGGATCAAAGTTATTTGGGGGGAAAGTGAGGCCGGATAAATTAAGGAAAATGAGGCCTGGTGAAGGCAACACTGAAATATAGTATTTAGAAACACTATCGTTTGATTCAAAGATAGACAACAGGATGTATTCATTCCTGAGAGATATATTTCTCACCCCAAGAATTAACATTTGTTTGGAAAGTTGTATTCTTTCCTAAGAGAAATATTTCCCCCAAAGTAACTAAAGAGCAGATACAAAATGTCGCTGGGCACTGGTGGCTCATGCCTGTAATCTTAGCTACTCAGGGGACTGAGATCTGAGAATCGTGGTTCAAAGCCGCCTGGGCAGGAAAGTCCTCAGGACTCTTAGCTCTAATAAATCACCAAAAATGAAGAAGAGGTGCCATGGCTCAAGTGGTAGAGTGCTAGCATTGAGCTTGTGAGCTGGAGAGCTGAGGAACAGTGTACAGGCCCAGAGTTCAAGTCCCACAACTGAAAACAAAAACAAAAACAAACAAACAAACAAAAAAGCAAGAGTAGACCTAAAATGTGAACAATGGTAAAGAAAAGCCAGAAGCGTAGAAAATGTAACACCACCAAAAGTG
The DNA here is from genome assembly GCF_000151885.1 of Dipodomys ordii. Lineage (NCBI taxonomy): Eukaryota > Metazoa > Chordata > Mammalia > Rodentia > Heteromyidae > Dipodomys > Dipodomys ordii. The sequence continues at coordinate 2,398,669 of NW_012267289.1, read as the reverse complement.
ATTGAGCAAAGTTAAACTCTTATATGTCCCTATCTTTAAGTTAGACACCAGCCTTTACCATATAAATATCCCTGAAAGCCAAAGATCTGTGTGTCTTTTGATATAAGGATACTGGCTTTGGTTGGCTGTGGTGAAATCATACTGTGGTGGCCGACATTCCAGCTGCTCAAGTTCCAGCTGGCTTCCTGCAGCTCAGGTCATCGTGACCTAGCCTGGCTACCTGGACTGACCACAAACTTAAGACCCCTTGCAATCAATTCCCTGGTCACAATGCAGTTTACCATTTCCACATTCTTGCAGGTCCACTCCCCTATAATTACCTGCCTAACTTAAATGGCAGCCGCTGTTCTCTGTCCCCAAAGAGGCAGCCTGTCAGTTTTTCCGTACATTATATGTTTCTTTCCCTGGATGTGTGTGGTGTTCTTTATCTGGCTAAGACGTATAACAGGGTCTAACTGATGCCATCTTAGCAATATGGATGATAAGAAATTGGGTTTAACTGGTGGATTCTTGTGTTCTTAGTAGATGAAGGTGAAGTCCCATCCCCAGGTGATGGGGGTGCCTGAATTTCTAGAGACAAGGGTGGGGACTTGGACAATAGGTTACTGGATCTACCAGACCTGTTTCATGAACTCATGAGACTCTCAAAGCAACTTGTAACCCTACCCCATGATCATGACTTTATTTAGCTCTACCACCTCAGCTGCCATTTTGTACCTCGTGTCTCCTGGGTTTCCTCAGGCCACCATCGTGTCTATTTCTGCTCTTCATTGGAATGGATCTTTTTGTTGGGATGTTTTTTCTCCTCTATCTTTACGCTCTTACTCTCATTGCTCAGTTGCCTAACCATATTAAATGTATTCGAGGCTGCAAGAGTTTTGAGGACATGTTTCCACCTGCAGTCTCCTTTTTTTTAAAAGAAAGACTCAGTTTGACCTCTCAAAATGTGGCTTCTCTGTTTCTCATGATTGAATTCCCATATAACTGTCTTTCCTTTAGGAGACCCACATTCTCTTAGACTGTGTCTCTGATTTTCTACTTTTTGTCAGCTTGTCTGCTTATTTACTTGCTCAATAAAGTTTTGACAAGTTTTCTTACCATTGTGAATTGTCCAGAAATTCTTATTCCGTGATCAAAGTCAAGGACCCTAGGTGTCCCAACTCTAAGAGTGAAACTTTATAAATAGTCACCTTCATCAGGGTATTACAAATTCAACGACCAGATCAACTTTAATGGAGAGTTTAACAGGTCACCTGAAGAGAATCAGACATAAGGCCTAATGGACGCACCAGTGGCGTAACTTAGGTGGGGGTAGAGTTAAAGGTAGCTGGAGAGTTGCTAGGAGATGTGGAGTTTCCAGAAGTGGCTTGAAAGTTTATGGTAATGGCCGGAAATGGAGGAACTCAGATGCCTAACACCTGAGGGGTGTTAGTGGGGAAGTAGGCTTTTACACTCAAGATTCCAGGCTGGGTTTCCAGGCCCAAAGAAACATAGGTCCCATGGTTTCCCTTATTTGCAATATGTAGTATATGTAC
>NW_012267289.1:2323446-2396709 GCF_000151885.1 Dipodomys ordii | reverse complement strand
AAAAAAAAAAGATTCCAGGCTGGAGAATGGGCTAGAGAATTTCAGGAAGGTAGGGTGTGGGGTGTGTGTGGCTGTGGTGTGAGGTTGTGTTATTTGAACAAAGTAGATTCACTACATTTGCCTTTCAATTAATTTCTTCTCCTTAGCTTTCTGCAATGTCTCAATTGTATGTGTGTCCTAATAAAGCTTTATTTTTCTCTTACTCTATCATCTTAGTCCCCTTTTTTTTTTTAGTAAGCTGTGTCTCCAATTATCAGTGTCACTAGTATTGTTTATGCCAGAGCAAAGTGAAAGATTTTATTGCATATAAGAGAGAAAGTATATGTGGTGGAAGTATAATATAAAAATTAAAATTAAAAACAAATTTAGAGATATAAAGGTGAAGTATTACTAAAAGAAATAAAATTCCAAAGCATTTTGAATTTTCATATATGTAATTGCTTGAGATTACTTATTACCAATAATAACAAATAGGTTATACTTTGTGCCTATCCATTTTATTCTGACAAAATTTGTTAAAGTGACTAGGCTATAAAGTGATAGCTACTATATAAATTTTTAAACAAGTAATAAATATTAATCAGTATGATGGGTTTTATAGAACTATCATATGGGCCTTTCAAAGATGTTTTCAACATTTTCTTACAAAGCCCCTTAATTAATATTGGTGTCATGGATGAAAAGACTAAACATTTATTGAGAGGCATTAGTGTGCATATTTCATAGGCTTCAAGTTGATCTAATAAAACATGCAAGACAATAACTATGTGAAAATAGGTGACTTACCCATGAAGAACTAATCTGTCATTCACTCTACTTTACATTGTCATGGATTTTAAGCCTTTCCTAAGACCTCAGGTTTTGAGAGAAGAAATGGATGTGATTAACCAAAAGTAGCTGTTAAAGATAGACTGAAAAGGACAATAAAGGCTTTAAAATTCAGAAGAGGTTTTAAAAGTACAAAAAGGAAAAACAAACAAGCAATAGAACATGGAATCAAACCTTAAGGCAAAAATTTAAAACTGGTAAGACTCTCTCTAAAATACATTAATGATTCCAAAATAGCATTTTTCGCCTATTTCTCAAGGTTTTCAAATGTTGAGATTCTCAGTGAAGTGTGTTTCCTTACCTTTCTCTAAAAATCACAAAATATATACATAAGAAGGTTTTACTTTCCTTTTTTTGAAATTTTATTTTATTCTATTGAGTGTCTATAAAAAGGGCATACTAAAAATTGGAAATCAAAATGAAGCAAGGTCTTAGTAATGGTTGATCTATTCTGAAATGATATACTTGTATAACTTTTGGACTAACATTACAGTTTTCTAAACATTTAGTTGTATTTTTCATGTTATTTTGGACATTTTCCCAGCTTCTTGCATTTTGAATTATAAAGCTCTGGGATGAGTGTGGTAGTAATTCTAAACTCACCATAGAACCGAGTGTCAAATTTTCTGATGAAAGTCAGTTGTTTCAAATGCAAAAAAGATAATTTCCCAAGGAAATTATCCTCTGTATATTGCTCCATTTATCAAAATCTTGCACAAAAGTTTCTTTAGCTTATACTACTACAAAATAAAGTTACTATTTAAATGGAGTCTAAATTCCAATATTTATGAAAAATCTTTCCCAATTCTATTCAGTTTTATACATAGATTTCTTAACATTATTACCTGCTTTTTTCTTTTGTCCTCAAAGTTCATTACATACATAATGCAGAAAATTTGAAGACTGAAATTTCATTATATCATATCTGGAAAGTTTAGTCTAAAGTTAGGGTGGGTGTTTATAAAGCATAACATAAATGTTGCATTCTTAACACTGAAATGGTTATTCACCATGGATATAGTGATATGATATGTACTTGGAACATTATAGAGATTACATATAGTCAAATATGTCTTATATATATGAACATAATTCTTGATTTCTTATATCATTTTGATGTAATGAACTTTAGTCAAATATAAATGAATACATATTTAGTAAGTACACACTGAGTATCAATGATTGGACAATATTGACTTTAAAAAGCAAACTAAAACAGTAATTAGATATAGCTCCTATCATCAAGAAAAACATAAAAGATATTTAAGTAGTAAAGAAGGTATTTGTAAATATAAACAATGAAGCATCACTTAGGGAAGAATTACATTCAGCTAAAGGAAATATAGATATTCAAGAGAAGATGGAATCAATGCCAGCTTTACCTCAAAATACAGAAATTTTCTCTCATCCTAAAATCAGAACTGGGCAGCTATTTCAGAGCTCCACTACCACTACCACAGAGCTTGAGTAGTATTCTACCACAAGTCACAGTGTCATTCCTATCTTTTTGTTGGTTATTTGGACATAAGAATGTTACAAACTTCCCTGTCCAGGGCTAGCTTCATACACTGATCTTCAAATCTAGGCATCCTGAGTAGCTAGGATCACAAGTGTGATCCATGGGGGCCTGGCAAAAGATGGAATTCGATACTTAAAAGCTTAGTGCAAGCTGGGCACCGGTGGCTCATGCCTGTAATCCTAGCTACTCAGGAGGCTGAGATCTGAGGATCTAGGTTCAAAGCCAGCCCGGGAAGGAAAGTCCATGAAACTCGCCAATTAACCACCAGAAAACCGGAAGTGGCGCTGTGGCTCAAGTAGTAGAGCTCTAGCTTTGAGCTGAAGAGCTCAGAGACAGTGTTCAGGCCTTAGAGTTCAAGCCCCATGACTGACCAAAAAAAAAAAGAATAGTGCAATTTATATAATTTAAACTTGAAGATTTTATTTCATCTTAAAAGCAAAAGAGAAGAATAGAACAAAATATTTTCAGCAAGTAAATAAATGATGAAAAGCATCTTGAAGAAGAAGGAAGAAAAATGTCATGGAGAGAATGCTTGCATTGAAAGATCGTGTTATTGAGGGAGGTCTATTGTTGGAATGTAGCATAGAGAATTCCTCAAAGAATAAATATATCTCAACCTCTGTTTAAAGGAGTAGGCCATATGAAGAAAAATTCTAAACTCAGTTTGAAAATCCTGTGCCATGGAGCACTGAAGCCTGAATCCAACTTGAATCCAAATATCCACAGATAGTTGGTAAGATTATAGTTTTCTCACTTTAGGATACAGGACCATAATGATACATTTATTATGGTATCCTTAAAATATATATGTATTCTCACATTACACAATGTCTTCATTTGTTTTATTTGATATGGTAAATCATTTTAGGGTAGATGACTTATAATTAATATAAATCTATGTCTTACGGTTGTAAAGTCTAAGGACCCAAGATCCAGAAGCTGACATTTGGTGTTTGATGAAGACGTTGCTACAACCTTGCAAGGAGAAAAATGAAGATAAAAATATGCCCAGCTGATTCCCTCTCGCTCTTTCATAAAGCTATAAACCCTGTTTATTAAGGCTTCACTCCATGACTTATGCACTTCTTCTAGTTTCCATTTTGTTTTACCACTTTGGCAAATTTTTTTTTCAGGCCACATATGTATTAAAAAAAAAAAACAAAAAGCCCAGACATTCAACACATACCATTAGCCCTTGGTTTTACTTTATTTTTCCCCTTTAAACAGACTTTATCACTTAAAGAAACTTCATATTGAACAGCAGTTCAAATTTTCTTTTTTTTAATTTTAATTTTTTGTGTACATATTGTACAGAGGGGTTACAATTACATGGGCACAATAATGAGTACATTTCTTATCAAGCATTGAAGCCTCCTCCTTTGTTTACCTTTCACATCCCTTTCCAGCCACCCCTCCCAATCCCGCCCCCCCCACCAAAGTTGTAAAGTTCGTTTTTGACATGACAACTTGTACTTCTCATAGTTGCATTGGGTCCACCTGTATCCTTGTACCCTGACACACCACTGTCTTCACCTACTATGTGTATAGCCTCTATGCCCGCATATTTGTTAAAATCAACTAAACTGTCTGCATTTGATTACCATCCAAAGTCTGTAGTTTACTTTAGACTAGAGTCTTGATGCTGTACATTTTGTAGGGTTTATAGTTTTTCAATCCAAAAAATTCTTTCAGTGGGTGGCATATTTCAATTTACCTCATATGCACCCACATTGATGCAAAGGACAGAATTTCTTTCCTGTTTATGGTTAAAGTATAATCTAGTTTGCATATTTCAACATTTCTTAATCTATTTAAATATTGTTAGGATATTTGCTATGATTTTGTTGCCTAGCTTTTGTAAATGAGGCTGAAATAACTTTGGAATGTAAGTAAGTCTTCAACACACATTTGTGAGGTTATTGGATATATATGTACATATAAAACATTGTTGGATCTTATAGTTGTTTTTGAGGAATCTCTGTTACTAATCCCAACTACACCAACAACATATACCTGATAGCTTTCCTCAGCATCTTACCAACACTTCCTATGTTTCATCTTTTTGGTAACAGCAGTACTAGCAGATGTGAGGACATAATTAATTGTGGATTTAATTGATACTCTTCAGTGTTAGTAAATATTTTAGTAAAAATAAATCTTGGCCATTTGTGTTTCTCCATTTGAGAAATGTCTGCTTAGATACAGTGTTTCTTTTTCCTTCCTTCCTTCCTTCCTTCCTTCCTTCCTTCCTTCCTTCCTTCCTACTTTCCTTCCTTCCTTTCTTTCTTTCTTTCTTTCTTTCTTTCTTTCTTTCTTTCTTTCTTTCTTTCTTTCTGTCTTTCTTTCTTTCTCTTTCTCTCTTTCTCTCCCTCCCTTCCTCCCTTCCTCCCTCTCTCTCTTTCTTTCTTTCTCTTTCTCTCCCTCCCTCCCTCCCTCCCTCCCTTCCTTCCTTCTTTCCTTCCTTCCTTCCTTCTTTCCTTCCCTCCCTCCCTCCCAATATATTGTCTTGTGGGTGTTATTGCTGTAATGTGTTATCCTGTGTCCTTGTTTCAGTGTTTTCTTATTTCCCTTCCCCTCCCCAAATTAGATAAATGTATATACAAGATGCAGGATACCAAAATCAAATACATTGACAACAAGGAATATGCCATAGGGAGAAGAACATACAATAGAAACAAATTTTTAAAATTCACATAGTACATTAAAAACAACAGCAACAAAGAAAAATCTCTTGTGTCACTATCTTGGGGTTCATTTCTCTTAACTTCATCTTATATGGTCATATGTGCATAGCTTTTTATCCTTCCTTTCTCCTTTTCTTTCCTTACAATAATCATTCCTCTTTATCTTTTTTTTTTTTCTTTGCCTATCCCAGTGCTTGAATTCAGGGCCTAGTTGCTGTCCCAAAGCTTTTTTTTTTTTTTCTTAAGGGAAGGACTCTTTAAATGTACAAGTGATACAGTTTCACTTGTGGATTTTGGTAGTTAATTGAAGACAAGAGTCTCACAGACTTTACTGCTTGGCCTTATTTTGAACATTGATCTCAACTCTCAGCCTTCGTGGTATCTGGGATAACAGACATGAGCAGACAGCACCCATCTTCCATTCAAACATTTTTTTTTAATTGTAAAGATACCGTATAGAGGGGTTACAGTGACAGGAGTAAGGTGATGAGTCCATTTCCTAGCGAGCATTATTACCCCTTTCTTTGCTTTCTCCTACCATCCCTCCCTCCTCACCTTCTCAACTCCTCCCCTCCCTTTCCTCCAAAGTTGTAAAGTTCCTTTTCAACATAGTGTCTTGTACATCTCATTTTTACTATGGGACAACCTTTATCCTTGTTTCATCATTTTGTTATTTCCCTTCCCCTCTTCAAATTAGAAAAAAAAAAGTAAAAGTATATACAACATGCAGCTTGCCAAGAGATTTTCTCTTTCCCTGTTTATATTACTCAAATTAATGATCCATTAAAGTAAATATACTTTTTTCTCAAAAATAGAAATGATTTAATGCTATGCAGTGCAAACCCACAAATTATGCAAAAGGATCAGGAACACTGGTGAAGTGTCTACTACTGGATTCATGACTTCAAATGTTAACCTACTTAAAAATCAAGAAAATAGACAAGTGTTATTTTTACCTTCTTTTCTTCTTGCTAGAGGAGGAGATGCAGACCATGTGAACTTCAACCACCTTCATATTATTTTGAAACTAAAGTCAAGATCCTGGGAACATTTGGGCAACCCCTGACACAGTTCTCTGACTTTCTGAGATGGAAAAGGGCAGCAGAAAAAAAAATAGCTTTGACCTCAGTTAATTTCCCAAAATTTAAATGAGCATCTAGTTTGGTAGAATCTAATGGATCCTGTAATAACATCTTCAGGATGCACATGAGGAGTAAAACACATTGACTTTTCTCATCTTGTACAAAAAGAATATATACTTACAGGAGGGATGAGGATGCCAATTAAAAAGAACATGATATAAAAGTAAGGTTCTCTGTACACAGATGGTATGTATAACATAAACCCATATGCAGAAAATGTGTAAAACTTGTGGGGAAACCATTGCAATAGGTAAAACTAAGGTAAATATACAAATTTAATGTAAGTTTTCCAGACACATGGCAGTTTTATTTTATTTAATCTTATTTAATAAATTTTCAGTGAAGAGTATTTGTTATGTACTATGTAGCAAATAGTAATTTTAAAACTTCTATTCGATATTATTGCCTGTATGACTATACTTAAGGAAGAAAATGGTGTAATGATGCTGGCCATCCATTTATGGCTCTGTAATTGAGATTGGTCTAAAATCACAGCAATTTTTGAATCAGTAGTTTTAAAAAAGTAGGTTTTCCTTGAAGCAATCTATATGTTCTATTCCACAAGGATTTATTTTCTCAGGTTTATTCAAGAATACATAGCAATTGTTTCCAAGGTTTGATATTCTTATTCACTAGGTAATATATATATATATATAAGTATATTTCTTGGATGGGTTTTATTATACATTTGTCCTCCTTTTTTAATTTAAAGGGACATCATAAGAAGAGAATAAAACTGTTTTAAAATTGATGGACTGGCTAGTGTTTTCCATATTTAAAGAGGTATCCTTGACAAATTGTACCCTATTTATACTTACTTTGCAGTTTATCCATAGAGTACATGTAGGAAAAAAAAAAGACAAACAAATAGTGTACTTGGGTCAAGAACCAAAGGTAGAACAGCGTGTGGGGGGGAATGAGAAGGTATGGGGAGGGGAAACAAAGGAGGAGGCAACAATACTTGATAAGAAATGTACTCATTACCTTTCCCACGTAATTGTAACCCCTCTGTAAGGTATTTTCACAATAAAAAAAAAAACAAGTAAATAAAAAAAGAACCAGAGGTATCAGTAATGTAGAACAACCAATATCGCCACTGGATTACTGTGGTTAAAATTATTTCCAAGGTTTTAACCCAGTTATTCAAGCTGTTGTATACCTTGTCTGATTATTGTAACAGTTGGAAAAAACTGTTTAGAGTCACAACTATATGACAAAGACTTTAGTTTATTTATACTCTTTTCACTTAAATAGTATTATTGAAGGTTTAAATTAATATGTATGAGATTTCAGACTTTCTAAAATTTCTTATCCACAATATTATATTTAGTATTCTAAAGGCTCTAATTTCTTGTAGTATCGAATTTTCTGAGTGAGTAATTAAGTAGACAGAAAATAGAAGTTTCTAATGCAAATATTAATATTTTAAACAAAGTATCCATTTTAAAATAATTTTATTATTTTATTTAATTACCAATATCAATAATTGTACACATTTTTGTATGCTTTCTTTATTTTGAAAAGAAGTACTCTGGTAACAGGAAATGCAACTATGTTGAAATAAGTTACAATAAATTTATATAAGATTTAAGGTGGTTTTATTGCAATAAAAATATATATGGAAAGAAAAAAGATTTAAGGTGTCTTAGAGTAATAGCTGAAATAATTTACATCTTCTTTTAACGTGTCAAATAGTTAAAGGCTGACTTATATTGATCATTTATGAAATTTATTGCAGCAAAAATTGGATAATGTTATTGAAAGAGATTAAAAAAATGAGGGAATTTCACACCAGAAATACCAGAATGGTGGCTAAAAACAGAAGAAAATGAAGAGCAAGTCACCACATGTGTGAAATAAAACTCTCAGGATCCCCGTTTCCCACGTTAGTTAATTATGAGACAAAATCTCTTGATTGAAACATATCAAAAATAATTTTTAACCTAAGGAAAAGATTCTTAAGATATAGAAAAGGACCATTTGCACTTAAAAAATTACTTTAGAGCTAGTTTTTCCTTTCTATCATGAATAAACTTCTTCTGCATTCTCCCTGTATTACAGAGAAGTCAATACGGGTAACCAGCAGTGGGATATCATTACACATAGGTTGCCTAAAGGAGAATTTCATAAAATATATATCAGAAACTATCTTTGGGACTTTCAATAATGGAACTCATACTGGGTGTATATGATTCCTGGCAATTCAAGTGTATATTTAGATGTCCATTCTGCATTTTCCCCAGATAGCTCCTATTTACTGACTGTTTGTACCTTTTCTTATTCATTGATTAATCCAGTAATGATAAAGAAAGTGATTTTAAATACTTATAACATTCAATACATGAGGAAATGGTTTGATTCACACTGAAATTGAGTCTGCAATAACAATATTTGTAATTTGATATACTCAATCATTTCTTTATTCACATGAAAATAGTAAATTTATGATTTTCCATAAAATGAAGGTTAGTTGTAAGCTAAATAGTTTCATCTATCCAGAATTTTTTTATAGATTTTTATCCATTGCTTTCCTTAATATCATTTTCAAAGTTGAATGCTGAGAAATAAAAATGAAAACTAATAATCTCAGTGAATCTTATTTAAACTTCAGTGAGAAGTAGAAAAAATTACATATAATGATTTTCAATCTAAAGTTGTAGGGAAATCAGTCCTTATATATGTTATTTAAGAAAATTTACTTCTAATGTATTTTTTTCACTTTTGTTTACACATATACTCTAGAAGTTATGAAGAAATATCTATGTGTTTCTGTATGTCTGTCAGTCAGAGCAATCTATAATCTTGCCTTCCAGTAAGACATTTAAAATATATTGTAAGATTTCACTTTTTAATCATCTTTTAATGAATTTTATCTAATATCATAATCATATTTCATATGCAATTTTAGGACTTGTTTATTCAGTGAACTTTATAATCATTTACTAACTCACTAGTCATTCAACAGCTCATTTACCACTCAAACCACTCATGTATTAAGAAAAATAATAGAACATTACTTAATTTCAGTTAATATATGTAGTCAGATTATCTTTCTTGTGTGTGTGTGTGTGTGTGTGTGTGTGTATTTATATATATACACACATATGTATACACATCCTTTGGATATGCCCAAGAATGGTACTGTGGAAATATCCAAAAAAAATAGAGACAACTTATTTATAGTGATACTCACATATCCTCTTATGTCACATTTATCATAATCAAATTATTGAATCAGACTAGATGTCCATCAGTGGATCAATGGGTTAAAAAAAATGTTACAAAGTCGGGCACTGGAGGCTCACACTTCCAGTCCTAGCTACTTAAGAGCTGCTCAGGTAGCTGAGATATGAAAATCATGGTTTAAAGCCAGCCCAGGCAGGAAAAAGTCCCTGAGACTCATATATCCAATTAACCATTAGAAAATTCAAAGTGGAGCTGTGGCTCAAAGTGCCCAGGCCCTGAGTTCAATTCAGCCACAAAATATAATGAATTTTGTTTTAACATGCTGAGTATGGATGGAACTGGTAATCAGAATGTTTTGTGAAATGTGATTCACAAACTAAATATTACATAATTTATTTGTCTGATAAATGTTGATGCAATGCATGAAAGATAGAAGTGAGAAAGAGTTTAGCTGCATTGTTTCTTTTTCATTGCTGGTACTAGGGCTAAAACTAATGACCTACCTACACAGCCTATGACCTGATTTTGCTTTAGGCTAGCATTCTTACCACTTGACCCATAGCTACACTCCTGGCTTTTTTTTTTTTTTTTGTGGTTAATTGGAGATAAGAGTCTTATGAAGAAGCCGGGCCCGTGGCTCACGCCTGTAATCCTAGCTGCTCAGGAGCCTGAGATCTGAGGATAGCGGTTCAAAGCCAGCCCGTACCGGAAAGTCTGTGAGACTCTGATCTCCAATAAACCACTAGAAAACAGGAAGTGACACTGTGGCTCAAGTGGTAGAGCACTTGCCTAGAGCTGAAGAGCTGAGGAACAGAGCCCAAGCCCAGAGTTCAAGACCCAGGACTGACCAAAAAAAAAAAAAAAAGTCGTGGATTTTCTTGCCTGGGTTGGCTTCAAACTGTGATCCCCTGATATCAGCCTCCTGTGTAGCTAGAATTACAGGGATGAGCGACAAGTGACTAGTTTACATATTTCTTATTAACTATTTCAGATTTACTTTCCAAGAATTCTACGAACACACATATTTCTTTGTCAAAAATCTCATCCTTGCTAAATTCAGTGCTGGGAAATCACATTGCAATCAGTTTATGGATAATAGAAAAGAATATGACAGTGTTCGGTTTTAACTGAGTTTTGTTTTGTCATGTGAAAAGTCTTTTGGTCTGTGAAGGAGGAATATTGTGAAGGAAGGAAACATGACAGCTACATATTGCCTGAAACATGAAAGACAACCTGACACGTTTCAAGGATGCTTCATTTAAAATTAGGAGAATTGGGCAATTTTCTTCTGGGCTTTATCCCTGAATGAAGACATTTTTATCACATGTTGAATTTTATGCCCCCAGGAGATAAAGAATTCTCAACATGGAATATCTCTGGTTGTAAATGTATGCAGAAATTAGGTCTTTGAAGATGATTAAATCCTAAATACTAAGCACATCAGATTATATCTTTTCTATTCTGTAAACAGGTAATGCACTGTCATCAAATGTATCTTTATACATTAAGACACTCATAAGTTAACTTTTTTTTTTACCAAAACACTTGTAAAAAATTAAGACACAAAACATAAAAGATGAATGAAGCATTTCTGTTTTCTTTTTTCCAGAAATTGTTTCAATAGCCCATATCATTTGTGCACAGGAGGTCAAATGTGTATCAGTTTGGTTAAAAACAATCTGGCATAGGCTAAAAGTTGCAGAGGAGCCGTCACTTCTTGTTATAATGTTGGAGATGTAGCTCCAGAAGTTCTTCAAGTAGACATTCCTTGAATCATCACAATCGGGTAAGCTTCATTGTAAGCATTCTTATATCTTCTGCTTATCATTACAAATAGGGGTTATTTTTAATATAACTTTTTTTCTTATGAATGTGGTGGAATAATATTTTATTAGCTTAGGAAAAGAACATAGAGTAAATTTATCTAAGTCAAATTCTTTATGAAGAAGAAAATATTTCACTAATCTATTGCCTACAAAGTATATAAGCCTTATGTGTTGGCATTGTGATGTATAGTAGCGATTTACACATTGAAGGATGGTTGGAATCATGGAAACACTGTGCATTGCTCTCGTATTAATAGTTCAGGTTAGAGCATTGCCGCTAGGCAAGTGCAAAAACACAGATCTCATTGATGCCTATAATGATGTAATGAAGCACGTGAAATAACTTCTTATATTGAGATTGTATTCTCTAGCTTTTCTGTCCTCATATTGCTGTATCCCCAAGTTGCAGAGGAATCTTTCATTTGGTATATATTTAGTATTTTTTTATTCCTTGTCCCTCTCGATTATTCTCTACTATGTAAATAATTTATTAATGCTAAGAGCAGCTTTAACTGGACATTTCTCTTCTAGGAAAGTGTTATGGTTTGGATATTAAATCTCTGTCAAAGGACCAGGTGGTAAAGACATGGTTACAGTCCACAGTCCTATGGGAAGTGGTGGGACATTGGTCACAGTTGGTGGGAATTAGATCAATTGGAGACGTGACCTTTAGACAATTATTAGAACACAGTCTTAATACTGAGGTAACTCTGTTCTACCTGGGCTTCTCCCTGTCATGAGGTTCTGCCTTCAATACACTCATAATCAACAAAGCCAAATGACCATAGTTTTAAGATCTCTGAAATCATGAGCTAAAATAAACATTTAAATTGTCTATCTTAGCTATTTCATTTAGTTATAGATTTCAGACAAATCATTACAAAACATTTAATTTTAAATTGATAATTTTGATAAATATTCCTAAATTAATAAAGTTGTTTTCAGACTTTTGTAACATAGTTTCTTTGTTATCATTACTTGTAGGCATACTTTTTCACACATTTAGCCACCTTATCCAATTTTTGTATACTATTATCTTGTTAATATATTTATAAATTATATACGTATACCTGTTCTGTGTAGTTAAGATATGAATTTTTATTTCTGCTTTTACTTTTTGTGCTTGACATTCTCAATTACTGCCCTAGAAACAGAAGAAAATGTGACATGTAAGCAAACACACTCACAAACTCTGTGGAATAGTAAATACAAAAAACAACAACAACAAAAACATTCAATTTTGATTTTAAAGAACTATGGTTTTTCTTAGATCTCTAACTTCTAAGAAATGTATGGTTTGTTCTTTTTAGTTTTTGAAGCCTTAAACCCACACACACATTCCTCTTCATATATAAACAATGATTTCCAGAAGGTTTTACATTGGAATAAATGCACCCTAAGGTTAAAAATGAAATTGAGTACAAATGTGTTTAGTAGACCTAAATCAATTTCAGAGCTCATCCTTCCTACACTGGACATATTTACAAAATCAAAATTAGCACATTGTTGCAAAAAAGTATTTAAAAGGAAGCATATTTTGAATAATTTGTTTAAATATGTGTTTTTAATAATTTATTTTATGTGTATATGCATATGTATGTAGTGGAATATTTTATGTTATCTATTAATAAGAATAAACTATTAAAACATTGAACACATTTTGAGAAACTTTTAATATTGGTATAAATTGATAGTTTCCTGATGTCCATCTTATCAAACATTTCTTTAGCTTTGCTCTATTTGTTGGTTTGTTTGGTGATCAACAGAACATTTTTGGTTGTTGTTGTTTAGGAAGGGTTTACTTATGTGTCTGCAAAACTATTGAATCATATATGCACTAATTGCTTCTCATGGCCTCAGTGATGATATTCTTTTCCACATTTTCCTGATTTTTTATGATGTTATGTTGAACCTGTTCTTATAGTGTCTTGGTAGTGTTTCCAAAATAAGAACAGAAATAGATAAGAGTTTTTGAAGTTTGTTCTCGGAGTAAGTACACTGCATATATGTTTCTTGCTAAATTTTATTGTCTGTACCAATTTTACAGTGTCCTCCTCACAAGGAGATACTATGGAAAATTTAAGAAGAAATAAGAAAAGACATAAAAGAAACTGGAGAAAAGAGAGGAGGAAGTTGATTGTAATCAGTAAAACCTACAAATGAATTGGTGTAAAACTAGCCAATTACCTTAGCCTTCACTTGGGTCAGTATGGATAGACTTTTATTCACTTGTATTAGTCACGTATTGAAAATAAGCTGACCTCAAATGGACATGACACTAGGAGAGGTAATTTTCTACAACGGTGACAGACTCTATAGCATTTGAGGTTAAAGGTCTCTACTGACTCTGTGTTGTAACTGAATAACAATCTTGAAGAGGACATCCTGGGAGAGAAATTTGTAGTAAGTCAGGAGGCCAACCATAATCAAGGAGATGGGAAATTTCCTTGATTTTCCTTTTTTTTTTTAATCTTCAAATAGGAGCTGTACAAAGGAATTACAATTTAACGAAGCATTTCATGAATGCAGTTTAACTTGATCAGTGTCTCCCGTTTCAACTTTCTCTCCCATTCCCACTATCAAGCCCTTCCATTACTCTTTCAAATTTTGTGGGCTATACATTGAATTCTTGACTGAATTCTCTCTCTCTTCTCCTCTTCATTCATCCACCACTTTCCCCTTGAACTCACCCCACCCCTTTCCAGTAACTGCCTCCTTGTGTTTTATTTGTTTCAATATTTATTTTGGTTATGTAAGGAATTACACTATTTGAGTTTTTTCTCTACTGTCTTTCGGTTAATACATTTGTATAAACTTGATTACCACCCAATGTATTTACTTATAAGTTTTTAAACTAAATCTAGCCTTCACATACAAAGGGGGGAAAGCATCCTTTGTCTCTCTAGGTCTGACTTCACTTAACATAATTTTCCAAATTTTTCCATTTCTTTACCAAATGGTACAATATCATTCTTTCTGTTAAACAAGTAAAATTCTATTTTACACATGCACCACATGTTTTTGATCCATTTGATCATTGAAGGACATCTGGACTGATTCCATAATTGGGCTATAGTGAATAACACTTCAATCAACATGGTTGTGCTGGGGCTTCATTGGGCTTCATTGTATCCTATGTCACAATCTTTTGGCTAAATGTCCAACAATAGATTTGCTCAGCATCTCTGACCATAAAGGAAATGGGAATGAAAGTAATATTGATATTTCACCTCACTTCAGATAGAAAGTTCTTTATCAATAAAACAAATGGAAACAGATGCTGGTGAAGCTGCATCTAAAAGGAAACCCTATTTCATTGCTGCTGTGACTGTAACCTTGTTCAATCACTCTGGCAAGCAGTGTGGAGATTCCTCAAAAAAGTTAATCATAAAAATAACCTATGATTCTGGCATTTCACTCTTGGACACTATCCTCAAAAGATTTTGTGTATCTGAGTTAACTCAGGACCTGAGCAATGTCCATAAACTTTTTTACCCAAGGTTAGTGCTCTAACACTTGAGCTTCATTTTGGGCTTTTCCCCCCCTTTTTGGAGACTAATTAGAGATAAGAGTCTCACAGACTTTCTTGCCTGGGTTGGGTTTGAACCACAATTCTCAAATATCAGCTTCTTAAGTAGCTAGGATTATAGGTGTGAGCCATGGGCACCTGGCTATACCTTATATTTTATTGAGAATCTGATAGCATCAACTGTGTCAGCATATGCAATCTTTTGTGTGTACTTTTTAATTGTAAAAATACTGTACAGAGGGGTTACAGTGGCATGAGCAAGGAAATGAGTACATTTTCTATTGAGCATTGTTGCTTCCTCCTTTGTTTCCCCTTACCATCCCTTCCCTCCCACCTTCACAATTACCCCTCCCCCCAAGTTAAGTTCCTTTTCAACATAGTGTTTGGTACATCTCATTGTTACTAAGTGTCAACCTGTATCCTTATTTAAGTATTTTTTCCTTCCCCTCTCAGAATTACAGAAGTGTATATAAAAGATGCAGGGCACTGATATCAAATACAGTGAAATCAGGGGTTATAGCATGGAGGAGGAACATACAAAGAAACAAAAAAATCACATGGTACATTATAAATATGTTAGAAACAATATCATGAAAGAAAAAAATATTTTTGTCCTTATCTTGGGGTTCATTTCACTAAACATCATCTAATCTGGTCATATGAACATAGCTTTTGGCCTTTTCTGCTTGCCCTACACATGTACTAGTTATTGCAAATAAGGAAAACCATGGGACCTATGTTTCTTTGGGCCTGGCTTTCATATAATTTTTCCAAATCTTTCCATTTCCTAAAAAATGGGATGATGTCATTCTTTCTGATGGAGGCATAGAATTCCATCGTATCTACATACCACATTTTCTTCATCCATTCATCTACTGAGGGGCATCTCAAATCTCAGCTTCTTAAATAGCCACAGGCACCTGCCTATACCTTATATTTTATTGAGAATCAGATGGCATCAACTGTGTGTGCATATGCAAATTTTTACAGTGGTACCATAACACATCTATGTCATTCTACATATGTACTTAATACAAATATATGTAATCGCATTAATTGAAAAGCCAATGAAGACAAAATACTTTATCAAATAGGTACACTTTGTGATAGGTAGAGATACAGTAGTACATTGACTCCTTCATTTCTTAGATGAAATTGATCACTCTGCTCAGGCTAATTCTTGTCAACTGTACACTCAACATCATAAATAAAATTCTTGTAATGCTAAGTGGTTTCACATAATTAAGAACTTACAATTTTCTTAAACTACACAAACTAAACTGAAAAATAATTTGATCACTCATCAATTATTAATATTGATGCAGGCTAATTACTGGAAAAAGGCAGTCGAAAAAGAATTCAATAGATGATTGAAATATAATCAGTTAGGTATATAAATTTTCTTTTTTTTGGCAGATGTTTCTAATTTATTTTTCTTCTTCAACTAAAGATTGAGACTTCGTGTTCTTTATCCTGTAGAGTCTCCACCGCTTTTGGCAACATGCATTCTGTGCTTTATCTATTCAATGTGTAATTATTTTGAGATTTATTTTATCCAGTAAATGATTTCTGTTATATCTTTTCAGAATCCTTTTATCCATTGTTTTATGCCATCCTTATTTTCACTGGAGTATTTTTCATGAGTTTTCATCTTGGTATCAGGTCTTTCTCATTTTTAGAGGTGAGCTATCTGATGGTGACTGCCTTCCTCATCATATTACTTGCTATATGTTCCTTAACAATTGCAGATGAGTCAAAGAAAGCTTGACATTCTTGGTGGAAAAGAAAATTATTTCAGAAATCTGCTCTTTACATTCAGTAATTCTTGAAAAGTAATAGCTTTTGGTGAATGACCCTGATTGTACAGCCTTCAAGAAGATATCCCCTGGTCTGTTCTGGTGACTGTCCTTAGCTGTCAGTGTGATAGTCAGTCACTTGTCATAAAACCCCCAACTTCATCCTTGGAATCTTAGCATTGTGACCAACTTCAGTGCCTATGCCTCAGATATGACAAACACTGATAAGAGAAAGATAGTTCATAGTTCATAGCTTTAGGGACACATTCATGTCATACGACCAGCAACTACTTTGGTGATCATTGTGCAAGATTTCTACATGTCTAGCTAACATAGAAAAATGCACCTCAGTAGATTTGAGAATCAAACCCACTATTTTCAGTAAAGAAATCATCAAGGTGGGGCTGGGAAGATGGCTCAGTGGTAGAGGGTTTGCCTTGCATGCATGATGTCCTGGGTTCGATTCCTCAGCACCACATAAGCAGAAAAAGTTAGAAGTGGTGCTGTGGCTCTAGTGGTAGAGTGCTATCCTTGAGCTGAAGAGCTGAGGGACAGTGCCCAGGCGCAGAGTTCAAGCCCCATGACCAACAAACAACAACAACAAAAAAAAAACATCAAGGTGATCACAGTAACAAACTTTTACTGTGTAATATTACTTATTAATACCACTATATAAAAGTGTCAAGGAACAATGCATAGGCAAGTCTGAAATGAATAGCACAGTCAGGATACAAAAAGAATGAACCTGGTCCATTTTCTGAACTGTGACCTGATAACAAATGAAGCTTGTCATTAATATTATAAATGAAACAGAGACTTTATATAGGTTCAAATGTTTTCTCTTCCAAAATGATAATGAAAGCTAACATCGTTCTTTGGCTGATTTACAACATTAATTCATGTGAAGGAAACTTTAGACTCCACCCTTGGAAAGGGCGCTGGTCATTTCTATTCCTTCTTTGTTTCAAAAAGCAAGAAAGCTTGTTAAAAAAATATTGATGAATTACAACATGCTGCAAAACAGTTTAGTCAGGAATGTTTTCTTAGAAAACAAAATTGGGACTTAGGAGTAGCATAATGCGAAGAAGTAAATGCTACTTCGTTATATTCCTTGTCTCAATGCATCCTGTCTCTCTCACCATTGTTTTATATAGAATTTAAATTTCTGGTTAGGGACAACTTTATTTATACTTGCTAGATAACTCTAGAAATCATATTTCAAAAGTGTTTTTGTCCTCATAAGACTTATTTCTCCACTTTCTACAATCCTGTGTTTTGCTTGGAAATGTTGGAAGGCATGTTTCATCAAGTGGCTTTTAAAAACTGAAATTGTACATGTACCAGGAAGCACTTACTTGGCAAATGCATTTTTCTAGTTTTTAAAGTGAAGGCACCAAAATGAAGCATGATGTAGGAAAGACCATTAATTGCCTATATACAGAATCTCGCATTAGGTCTGGATTGTAAATCTTTTCTTTCATTTTTTTGTAGTTAGGTCAGCTAAATTCATGCTTGCCTTTTATTTATTGACTGTCCGTCGATATGTGAAATGGATAAAACAGAAGCAAGAAGAGAAATTCATCTTTGCCTATTGCTGTGTCTTGAATAGATGACAATACTCCTTCACATGAGAAGGGAGTCATAGTTGATTATGAACTTCCCCAGACATTGAGTCACAGCCATGCTCTCCACCCAGCTCCAAAATAAACGGGCAGATTTTAAAGGGTGAAAAAAGAAAATCACAGGTGGTACCACCTACTGTAAATCCTGTAGTTCTTCTTAGCTCAGTAACAGCTGTTGGTCTTTTCACAGTCTGTTCAAAGCAAAACAAGGCAGAGAATGTGGGGTATTGACATTGTGCAACAATACCATTTGTTTGCTTAGATCATGACAACCAATCAACTTTAGAAGGAAGGTTTGCTTCTCAGGCTTTATTTAAAAGTCTTTCTGGCTTGACAGCGAGCAGTACTGATCTATTGATTCTGTGCACATTGCAGATTATATAACTACCACTTGTTTTACTCTCACTGAACTGGGAATGTGTATCATATATTTTAAAGAAATTTTTAAGAATTAATGAGCATCTGTTTCACACTATCCAGGCATATGGAAGAGGGAGGTGAAAAGAAAAGAGAACAAACTGTTTTGAGACTGGTGATGTTGCCTTAAATGCCCTTTTCGGTAGAGAGAACTTCTCTTATTTCACACAAATAAACAAAATACCAAAAAACAACAGAAACAAAATCCTTCCAAAAACACATTATAAAGGAACCAAAAAGCAAGCTTTCTGTTCATATATTCTTAATAGCCAAACAAAGATATGTATCCTAAATATTTTTTAAATTTTATTTTATTGTAAAGATGTTGTACAGAAGGGTTACAGTTACAGGAGTAAGTTAATGAATACATTTCTTATCAGGCATTGTTACCTCTCTTTGTATTTTTTCTCCTACTATCCCTTCCCTCTCTTACCTCCCCCAGTCCCCACCCCTGAAGTTGTAAAGTTCATTTCCAACATAGTATATTATGATTGTCCTTGTTTTAGCATTTTATTATTCCCCTTCCCTTCCTCAAATTATATCTATATATCTATATATATATGATGCAGGGTACCAAAATCAAGTACAGTGACAACAGGGAATATACCATAGGAGGAAGAACATATGAAAGAAAAAAATCGCATAGTACATTAAAAACAACAACAACAAAGAAAAGCCTGCTGTGTCCATATCTTGGGGTTCATTTCACTTAGCACCATCTTATATGGTCATATGTACATAGCTTTTGAGCTTTTATGTTTTTCTCATAGTATAATCCTAGACATATACTAATTATTGCGATGTGACCTATATTTTGGGAGGGGGTTGGCTTGCTTCACTTACATGTTTTTTCCCAAATCTTTCCATTTTCTCACAAGTGGGCATCAGATCCTGTATTTTTTGAATAGAGTGATTTACTAAGCTGTGGCAATAGACATAAAGCCAGACCAACTATTGGATAAAAGGAAATCCAATTAGAGTAATTGGACAGAGATGTCACATTTGGGACGTAAGATCTAAGATGGATAATATAAAAAATACAACATTCTACTCTAGAAGGTAAAATGTGATTCTATCTAGTATATTTTTAAACAGCATCATAATTAAAAGAGGATCCTAATGAAACCCCTTAAAGAACTCAGAAAATAACCTCTGAAGAGCAATATTTATTGAAAAAAAAGCCAACTGTGGTTGTTGAATCAGAATATTTTAATATCTTGACAATTTAGTCAGGATTAGATAAAAATATATACATAAAGCTTAGTCTATGTATTGATGATAATTGAGACCAGTGATGAGAGACAAGGTAAAGACATGAACAAATAAAAATAGTAAGAGCATGGATTCTATAATACAAATTGTTGCTAAGAATAAACTTAGGTAGACTACATTACAGATAATTGCAAGTTACAGTTTTAGAATTCGACCCAAAACTGTAGACCTTATTACCTAAAAAATGTAATGTATGAAATAGTTTTAACCTATAAAGTACAAATTTACAAACAGGCTATCTAGAAAACAAGTGAATGTCTAAAAGCCCACATACATATAAAAATACATTACGATAAGAAATGCATCAAAAGAATTTGGAATATCAAAGAAGGTACTCTAGGATTATTTTGAATTTATCTGAACATACCCTGTCCCCCCAACCAAAAAGGCAATTATTGTCTTGTGATGTAGCTCAGTGGTAAAGTGCTTCTTCATAGCAAATACAACATTCTAGGTTCAATCCCCAGTATATTAAAAAATAGACAAAAAAAAAACCCAACCAAACAAAAACCAATCATCAATGAGCTACAACAAATGCTGAAAGGACCTTTATACATGACAGATGAAAATTTAAATTAGTGTAACCACTGTAGGAATAAGTAAAAAAAACACAATAACAAAACAAAATAAAAAATAGACCTTGTTTCTGACCCAACCATTCAACTCTTAGGGAGTGACAGAAATCAAGACGCACTGTATTCAAAACTGCCTTGTTAAATGGAAACTTCTTTGTGCAACTACATAAAGATAACACAAAATAAAGAAAAAGTCCTGCGGTAAAGTAAAGGTGGCAAGGTAATAAAATATAAAATTATATAATACAATATTTACTCTATAGTATAACTCAGCAGTACAGGAAAAAAGAATGCATAATATTTTCAGGAAAATTAATGAAATTTTATATCAAGATGTTGAATTAGATAAGTCAGGCTCAACAGACCAAAAATCACAGGTTTTTATTCATTTGTAGAATACAGACCTCAAATGAAGATGGTGATGATGATGATTATAATGATGATGTTGGTGAGGATAATACTCATAATGGGATATAAAAAGTAATGACCGTCTAATAGGAAAAGGGGAGTGTATTGGGGAGATATTGAGGGTTAGAAGATGAAGAAATGTTACAGATATGTGGATATATGCATGTGAAAAATATGTAATAAAACCCACCAATTGCTATTTGAAAAAGGGAGACAGCGATATTGAAGGATGGGCATGTTCAGAGTGCCATATGTGCAATATGGAAACATCACAATGACATACCCTCCCATTATAGCATAATATCACCATACTATACAGTATGTGTGCCAATTCAAAAATGAAATAGTAGGAAGAATATTTATGATTGGATAATAGTAAAGAGGAGACACATGCACAGAACAACAAGAGGTAAACTGAGTTATGGAAACTGGTTTTCTTATGCTCCTAAGAAGTACTAGCCTCCGTACTGGCCAATAATTTAGGATTATAATCAAGAACATATGGTTACTGGCAAAAGCTGAAATCTGTGTCTCTTAGTTATATACTTAATTATAAGTGCCAGAGAACTACCATTTATCAATGTATTAGGGTATCAATATACAAAAGGATAATCCCGGTACACAGTGTAACAGAAAGACTCTTAGGTATCATCTTATTCATCTGAATGTACTACTTTAAAGATAAGAATAAACATAGAAGACTGTCTTAATCTGTTTCTTTCTACACAAACAATGTGAAGACTCTTTATTTATTCATTTTGCCATGTTAGAGATTGAACGAAAGGCTTTGCACATGCTAAGTGAGAACCCTATTGCTAAGTTATATCCCAGGGCTCATATATTTGAGACTTGGTCTCATAAGATCAAGGTGGTTGGGAACTTGACCTTGCCATCCCTTCTAGCCTTTATAATCTTCCTGTTGCTACATCTCTAATGCTAAGGTTACAGGTGTACACCACCAATATAGATAGACTCTTAATTTTTGACGGTGTGCCAATATCAGGATCTGGTGTTCTCACTGGGCTGTCTCTACTATGTGAGCCCTATTTCCAGTCCTAGGCTCTTAATCCCTCCTCCCCCCATGGATCTTGAACTACAGCACCACTTCCAGTTTACTGATCATTAATTGTAGCTAAGATTCTCATGGACTTTCCTGCCCAGGCTTGCTGTGAAGCATGAGCCTCTGATCTCAGCCTCCTTAGTAGCTAGGATTATAGGCATGAGCCACCAGCACCCTGTAATCTTAATATTTTATCACTCCAGCTTTTTTCATCTTTGAGTGAGATACGTATTGTTTTACCTTAAGATATATCTGATTATGCCAACCAGTAGGCCGTAAGTAATTACTGATACTTTCAAGTTGTTTAATTTTAAAAGTGAAAAAGAACTAAGCCTCAAGAGTAAGAATTGAGAAATAAATAACAAGTAAAATAAAAAATGAATAAAAAACATATACCACAATATGAAAGAAATAGATTCATATACATCTGAGAAAGTAGTTTAGTTGTACAATATTCTGTTTCCTTATATGTAATATAGAAATAAGTATTATTTTACAAATATAATCAGAAAATTAGATTAAAATATAAATTATAGGACAATACCAATTTATGTAATCAAATAAAGAATAAAAAGAATATATTATGCTGATCCTAAA
The DNA here is from genome assembly GCF_000151885.1 of Dipodomys ordii. Classification (NCBI taxonomy): domain Eukaryota; kingdom Metazoa; phylum Chordata; class Mammalia; order Rodentia; family Heteromyidae; genus Dipodomys; species Dipodomys ordii. The sequence goes on along the minus strand of NW_012267289.1, from coordinate 2,374,248 downwards.
TCAATATTATGGTAATGTCAAGTGCTCAATATGGTATATTTAAACATACATTAATATTTTAAAGGTCTGAAGTTATATTACAAAAATATGATTTTAATATTACCCAGAATCTTTAGTTTGAATGAGGAAGATTTTCATAAAGGAGTCACATAACTATGGTGAGTTTTATATGAGCATAAATTCCATTGCTGTAATTCTTGGCATCAGGGAGGTACTGCAGTCATTTTTAGTGAGACTGTTAGTAAACTGAGGCAAAAGTCACAAGGTTAAAGATAGAACAGAAATTATAACTAAATTTTGCAGTAAATCCCATTTAATGTTGAGTTTTCATATGCTTAATGAAACCCATTTTCTATGTTTGTGTTTGTTTCTTGTGCTATCATGCTTTTGTCAAATATCCTTTTGATTCAAATGTTCGGAAATAAATTTGTATTTTTTTCTGAAATGAATTTATAATAGACTGAAATTAATATATGTATATGCACACATATATATTTATACCTAAATATATGTGTGTATAACATTATATATATACTTATGTATGTATATAATATGTGTGTATGTGTACTAGGCCTCGGTGATATCCCTCAGCTTTTTCACTCAAGGTTGCTACCACTTGAGCCAGAGTTCCATTTCTGGTTTTTGCATAGTTTGTTGTACGTAAGAGTCACAGAAGAGTTTTCTTCTTGGTCTGGCTTATATATTTGCTTTATAAACCCTGAGGTCTCAGTTTCATGAATAGCTAAGATTACAAATGTGCCTGGACTAAAATTAGGTTTTTTTTTTACATCTTAACACATTTATATAATGTTCATTGACTTACAGTTCCTGAACTATGTTTTTTATCCCAGGGATAAATCTTACTTTATTGTGTTGTGTGATCCCTTTCATTGTGAAACTATTTTGTTAAGGATTTGATTTCAGAAATATTTATTGAGAACCTCAGTCTATAGGTAGCTTTTGGTGCGTCTTCTTGTGTTGCCATTCGTATGATTTTGAGATCATAAGCAAAAGGTTAAAAGATGCAATCAAGAATGCAAAGTATATCCCACAGAATTAAGAGAGTAAGGGAAGAGATGGGGAGGAAAGGGAAGGGTGAGAATGTTCAAAATGTGACATTGGTAAAGATGCAGTGTATTTATAAACTGCTTAGCTAAATGATAACTTTTTGTAGAACTACTTAAATATAACTAAAAAATATAAATATTTCTTCTTATTTTTTTCTAGAATTAGAAATAGATTCATATGAAGGATTATTTATGTTCTGGTGGTTCTGTTTCTCCCTAATCTATTCTTAGTAAGTTATTTCTAGGAACCAAGTATTTCTTTTGCGTTGCATAATTTGTCAATGTATGATTTTTTTCTTAAACAAAAATCTGTGATATTATGTCATCATAACTTGTTTCATTTATTTATTTATTTTTACATTTCTTTTTTATTGTGAAAATACCATACAGAGGGGTTATAATTACATGGGCAAGGTAATGAGTACATTTCTTATCAAGCATTCTTGCCTCCTCCTTTGTTTCCCCTTCCCATCTCTACCTTCGCAACACCCCCCCCCCACACACACACTGCTAAAGTTGTGAAGTTCATTTTTTGACATAACGTCTTGTACATCTTATTGTTACAATGGGTCCACCTGTATGCCTGTTTAAACAATCAGTTTTTTCCCTTCCCTTTCCCAAATTATGCCAACATCAAATACAGTGAAAATAGGGGTTATACCGTGAGAGAAGGACGTACAAAGCAACAAAGAAATCATCTTATAAATATGTTAGAAACAATAACAAGAAAGGAAAACCATTTGAGTCCTTATCTTGGGGTTCATTTCGCCTCACATCAACTTATCTGACCCTTTCTGCTTGTCTCAGACATATACTAGTTATGTTTGTAATTTTCTCTTTTTTACAGCCTACGTGTATCTAAGTTTTTTTGTACATTTTTTATTGTAAAAATGTTGTACAGAGGGGTTACAGTTACATGAGCCAGGTAATGAGTACATTTCCTATTGAGCATTGTTGCCTCCTCCTTTGTTTTCCCCCTACCATTCTTTCCCTCCCACCTCAACAGTTACCCCCCCCCCCAAATTTCTCTTTTCTTTAGGTATTCATTTTTCAGTTGCATATATATTACAAAAACAAAAAAAAAACTTCTTTTCCATTGATAAACTTGGTATCTCTGTTAACATACCTGACATAAGGGCTGGGAAGGTGGCTCAGTGATAGAGTGCTTGCCTTGCATGCATGAGGCCCTAGGTTTGATTCCTCAGCATGACATAAGCAGAAAAGGCCAGAAGTCGCACTGTAGTTCAAAAGTACATTACTAGCCTTGAGCTGAAGAGCTGAGGGACCTCTCCTGAGTTGTACAATATTTGAAAGGTTAAAATGTTATTGGATTGAAATACCAAAGAGGATAAGGGAGGGTAAATACTATCAACATAGATTAGTTGCAATTATGAAAATAGAACAATAAAACCTGTTGAAACAGCTTTTGGGAGGGGTAAAAAAAGGTTGGAAAGGTAGGAAATGTGAAAAGAAGGGTGAGATTATAATACAGTGTACATAAGTAAACTAGTAAAGACATTTCAAAGGCAAAAAGGAAAAGAAAACAATAATGTTTCTGGAAAGTGAAGATCTGAGGATCAGGAAAATATATTTGACAACCTGTTTACCCAATTAACCAGTAAAAATCCAGAAGTGGAGAAATAGTGGAGAAATAGCAAAGTGCTAAGTAACAGCACTAGGCCCTGAGTTTAAGCCCAAATACTGGTGAATATAAGCAATAAAAGATCTTTGGATAGTTGCATAAATAACTGTAACAGAATATTGTAAAATGAAGAAAGAAAATTAAGAACAACATAACAGACTCTTAACATAATGTATCCATACAATGTAATATGAGAAAGAGAACCAGCACTCATTTAATATTACATATTGTATTACTATCACTATTACATTGTACATAGATGGTGGCTTTACTTAAAAAGTGATTAGAGTCTGGTACTATGTACAACAGTCTTTCAAATAGAATTCCAGTTTTTCTTGTTCCATTGTTTCTGGGCCAATCACAAAACAGAGATTAAATGGCAGCTGCATAGACAGGTGAATCACCTCATGAAGGATAGGTAAAAGAGAGTATAAATTCAATGTTATTGCTCTAGTAACTTACATCTCCCTAAACTTTCCATCACTTTACAAAATAGAACATTAATTGGTAGTCAAGTATTCAGCACAAGAGTCTGTTGGGGACATTACAGGTTCAAACCATAACATCAGTGCTTACTTTTTATGAGTATTTATTGCTTTCTAAGTTTCTATTCAGTCATTTCTGCATTAAACTTTATTGTCTTAATCCTTATTAGTTTGGTGCCTAGATTATGCTTTGTATTTAATGTATTAATGTGTTTTTACATAATTATTTGCAATCTTGTTTTTAGTGAAAGCATTTTGAACTACAAACATTATCTTTAGTACTACTTTTGCTAGCTCTCGGTTTTGATTTATTTTGTTCATTTTTTTCCTTGAGATTTATTTGTAATATTCTTTAGGACAATATTTTTCTTCTTTGACATAATGACATATATATATAAATTTATATAAATTTTTGCAATTTGTTGAATGTTTACATTATCTTTTCCTTATTACCTTTTTGTTAATTCATAGTATGTTAGTCCTTTTTATTTGTTAAGATTTATGATGTAGAACTGACATTTTTCTGGAGAATGTTCTATGTGTAGAGGAGATACAGAAAATTTAACAAGGTAGAATAGTCTCTGTTATTTTCATGTATCTTTATTTTATGGTTTTATTCAAATCTCCTGTTTCCATATTGATTCTGTGTGTAGAAAACATGTCCACTGATGGAAGTGGAATATGAGTTTTATTTAATTACTTTTTTATTTTTAAATATTTATCATTTTATCATTTATAAACTTCAGAAGTTATAGAAAAACTTGTGTATAATGATTATATCTTGATGAATTAAAATTTATCAATATATAAAGATGCAATTTATTTTGTATGATATAAATATGGTCATCTCAGTTATTTTGATATTGTTGCATGGAATATCTTTTTTTGATAAATTCACTTCAAAAATCTCTACTGGTTATTTATTTATTTGTTTGTTTGTTTTGGTGTCTATCCCTGGGCTTGAATTAAAGAAACTATTCCTGAGTTTTGTGCACAGGGATACTGCTCTATGACTTGAGCCACAGCTGTACTTTCAGATTTTCCAGGTACTTAGTTGGAGATGAGAGTCTCATTAGCTTTCCTTTCCAGAATGGCTTTGAACCATGATTCTCAGATCTCACAATCCTGAGTAGTTAGAATAGAAAGCTTCAGCCACTGGAACTTATAAAAGAGTGCATGTCTTTTATATAGAGGAAATAGTTTTATAGTTTTATATAGAGGAAGTAATTTTCTTTTAATACAAATTCAGTCATTCCTTTTAGAAATTTAATTTTTTATGTTTAAAGTAAGCATTGCTGCATAAGAATTTTGTGATAATTTTTTCCTGGTTTTTAGTTTCTCATTGTTCCTTCTTTCAGAGGATATAATTATCAACACTTTTTTGTTTTGTTTTTTGGTTTTGGAGGGAGGTAATTGGTGTTGGTTTACATTTTACTTTGTGGCTACCACTTCATACTTACCATATATGAATGGTGGTGTATCTAATAACTTTTACACTAATGCAATTTCAGTCAAGTTGAGCACAAAAATGTTATCCATTCATTCCATAAATATACTATTTATGTCATCATAGCTCTTTCATGTAATGATTTATTTATCTTTACTAGAAGGTCTCTATCACTTTTGTAAGACATTTGTAATAGAAACCAATTCACTCCAGTTTTTGTTTGTCTAGAAAATTAACTCCTCCACTTTTAAAAGCTACTCAGCTTGTCTTAGTTTGGTTTTTCTGTACAAGGCTTTTCTTCAGTTTATATCTTATTACTTTCTCTGAGACTTCTAAGTTTCCTATCAAGAAAACTGCTGACAATTTTATCAAGTTGCCTTTATATGTTGTGAATAATTTTTCTCTTACTGTTTTTGAAGTTCTCTGGTTGACTTTTGACAATTTGTAATATGCCTTGATATTGACTTCATTTGGTTCTATCTGTTTGGGCATTTTTAATTTCATGAATCTATAAGAACTTTTCCCTACACAGATTTAAATTTTCTTGCCTTTAAATTTTAATCCTCTGCATGTAAATAGCACATATTTTGTCTAGGTATGTTCCTTTATAAATCACCTAACTTTGCACTGTTTCTCATTTTTTAACCTCTGCTTGGGTAATTTCAAATGAGATGCTTTCATATGTAATAATTTTTATGTTTTCTTGATAGAACCCATTATAAGAGCTCATTGTTAAACTTTTCAATATTTTAATTTCTTTGGATGCATTATTTTTTGATGTTGTTTGTTGTCTTCCTATGTTCTCTTGTCACTCATTGTTATTGCTTCAAATTGTCCTACAGTTCATACATATCATTCAGTTGGACAGGTCATTGGTGTATTTATTTATTTTATACATTACTTTCCATGTATTTATTTGGTACATAAACATTTGAGTTTTTTTGGTACGCTTTGCAGTTACTTGTTTTTCGCTCTTTTTTCCCCTTTTGGTTTATTCCCTGTTGTCAGCTTTGTACCCTTTGTTTTGTATATAAGTTTATCCAGTCTAGGTAAGAGAAGGGCAAACATAGATACACTGGGACAAAGAGTGAGCCAAAGCAATAGTGATACTCACTAGACACTATGTTGAACTTTACAACTTGAAGGGGGGCACACGTAGGGGATTTGGGACTGGGAAATGGAAAAAATAAAGGAGGGGTAACACTCTTCAACAAGAAATGTACTCATTACCTGATTTATGTAACTGTAGCCCCTCTGTATATCACCTTTACAATAAAGCATTTAAAAAAAAAAGTAGTCACATTCTGAAATATTTAAAATTCTCTTTGGTGAGGAAAAATAATAATTCAACAAATTAGAGATTTTTAGTTCTTTGCTCTTCATGTGATCTTGTCCTGGGTTCTATTAAAGTCTTCCAAGTAGAACTAGTGTTGGAGTCTGGATGGACAGCCTTCAGTACAGAAGCTGGGCACCTGTAGGTTTGTTTTTAGGGTTATGAGTATGAGACAAATGCACGTCCAGTCGTTGATGAAAGAGTTTGTGCTAGAGTCTGTAGTTGAATAGCCACTTGTCAACTTTGTTGCTTAAAGATATAGGCACATGCTCCTATTACTGGTGTCCATTGGCAGGCTGACTTAACATTGAAATCTATGAACTGATTTCATGCTGAGGTAAGAAGAACTGGTCCTAGAATACAGTCAAATACTCATTTCCTTCCTTCTTTACTCCCAAATGAACTAGAGGACCAAAATTTTCTTTTCAGCATTGGACTGCACAGGCTGAGCTCTCCTGAAGGTAATTTTGTTCATGAAGGGTGATTATATTGCTTTCTGCGACAGAAGAAGGATTGGTTCTTCCTTTGCATTCATCATTCTTCCATCATTCATGAGAGAAATTAAAAAACGGCAACAGATTTAGTTGTGGTTTTTCTACTTCCGGTTTGGGAATTTAAACCAGTTAAGAATCATTTTACATTTCAGAATTCTTATGAATAGCTACAAAGAAAATGAGTCATCTTGGAAGTCTTTATGATACTTGGGGTTACATGGTCCATGAAAATCATCTCATTGCAGAAAGAGTGATTAAAGGTATTCATGATGATATTTTTAAAAAAATTATGATTCTTTGATACAAAAATTAGCATTCTATTTGAAAGACTGTTGTACATAGTACCAGACTCTAATCACTTTTAAATAAAACCACCATCTATGTACAATGTAATAGTAATAGTAATACAATATGTAATATTAGACGATATGGATACATTATGTTAAGAGTCTGTTATGTTGTTCTTAATTTTCTTTCTTCATTTTCAATATTCTGTTAAAATTATTTATGCAACTATCCAAAGATCTTTTATTGTTTATATTCACCAGTATTGGGGTTTACACTCAGGGCCTAGTGCTGTTACTTAGCACTTTGCTCAAGGGTTATGGTGCATCCCTTGAACTATTTCTCCACTTCTGACTTTTACTGGTTAATTGGGAAAACAGGTCGTCAGATAAATTTTCTCGATCCTCAGATCTCATTTTCCAGGAGCATTATTGTTTTCTTTTCATTTTTGCCTTTGAAATGTCTTTACTAGTTTATATTACTTATATAGGGGATAAATTTTATTGTTACATTTTTCACATTTTTACACTGTATGGAAATCTCACCCTTCTTTTCACATTTCCTACCTTTCCAACCTTTTCCCACCCCTCCCAAAAGCTGTTTCGACAGGTTTTATTGTTCTATTTTCATAATTGCAACTAATCTATGTTGATAGTATTCACCCTCCCTTATCCTCCTTGGTAGCCCAATCCAATAACATTTTAACCTTTCAAATAATGTGCAACTCAGGGAGAGGTTTCTTAAAACTTTCACCAATTTCCACTCAAAGAAAAGTCAGCTTGCATTTAAAGCAGACTTAATTGGTACTCGTCTCATGCTTGAATACATACATACCAGTCACTTAAATTTTATGGGAACATTTCCTTCATCATCCCACCCCAATACCCCATGAGGAAACCATGGTCTTTTGTTAATCTCCCTAGAATGGATTCTAAAAAAAACATCTGAGATTGGTCTCTGGTGTTCCCAAGATGGTTAGATTTTAGTTCTTTTTATTAGAAGCTTATTCCAATGGAGGATAACATACTAATTTAACATTGATAAGAAATGTTTCAATTATTTGATATAAAGATCTCAAGTATCAAAACAAGTTATCTCTTGAGTCTTATGTAAACAATTGTTTCAAAAATAATTTTCTATTTAATATTAACCAAAACAAAAAAATCTATAGACAGAATATAGATTTTTTTTTTCTACCTGAAGAAACACTATGCTTCCCCTCCAGTTCTATAATCATCATATACCACCTACCGTATTTCCAGGGAAGAGTCTATTCAGCCTTTAAAAAAACAATTCTGCACTTATAGGAGAAATGTGTCAGAAAATAAGCAACAGCAGGATCCATTTGAAATATAATACTTGAAAAATTAGGCTTAAAATGTAAGCAACATTAATAAGGATGGTGAAACTTTACCACATCAATAGTTATATATAGGTGCATAGCATAGTTACAACTAGGCCGAGATATTGCAGGAGATGCAATTATATATATATACATATGTATATTTCATGATATAATTTTATATTACAATACAATTTATATCATTTCATACATAATTGTATCCTACATAGCCATGTTATAATAAAGTGAGTCTGATAGAATTCAGCAGAAGATGTATGCATGTGTGTTTGTTTATATTTGTGTTCAGGTGAGAAGATGAATAGAAAAGAGCCCTGAATTTTGTAAAAGGCCAACACATTATGTGAATTTGTAGAATGAAAAGAATGCTTTTATAATAATAATAGAACTAAACCAATACTTCCAGCCATAAGTGAAATAGGAGTTTTTACATTTAGCTAAATGAAAATAATATTCTATGACTCAATCCCCTTACTCTTAACTTACTAGTCTTTCTAATCCTCAGTTCTAATTAATGTAATGAATTTATATGGTGGAAAAGTTATATTAACTTTCAAATCTTTTTTTTTTTTTTAATGATTTCTTCTTGATTTCTCCTTTATGGTGCATTCACAAACAGAGCTGGTTTGGAAAGCATATGAAGAAATACAAGCCTCTTCTGAAAGGTTCATGAACACAGTCAACTATATGTTGATCAACCAGAATAGATTTGACCTAATCAAGAAAAAAATAAGCAAAGTTAACTTGAAAGAAATATGCTAATCTGCAATATTCCTTACATTTGCCCCTTCTTCCCTCTGTAAGAAATGTTTTTGTTTGACCACTAGGCGGCACTGTATATTTGGGAGCTCACTAGTATGTTGCATTGGCCATGGGCTTTGCTCCATATAGGAAAAAAAATAAATTAAATAACATAAATAAAAAATGAACTGCTTCTTATTAAAGTATTGGATTGATGATAAATTATAAGGAAAATGGTGAGAAGTTAGAGGGAAAATGACCAGAACATTTCACACCTACCACTGGAAGATTGCTAAGAGAGTCAGGTTCAATATTCCAGTTCAGAGCCATCTAAAAGCATTTCCTTTTGCCTGAAAGACTGCGTGCATTTGTGGTGTTTAATAAAATTTAAAGGTATAAATATTATGGTCTTGTTTTCATAAAACATACAGCCACAGCAATAAAATCCTTTAATTCAATTTATATTATATACCTACAATAAACTCAAAGTTGAATTTATAATACAGGGAAAACATATATTAGTAAAGATGTTCAGTTTTGGTAATATTATTTTTAAAACTAATGGCTACATTTGCTTTCTAAACATTAAGGAAAATTAATGGCATTAAAAAGATAAAAAAATAATTCAAGGTTTTATTTTACCATTAAAATTTTGTGCTAAGGGTTTCCATATATGTAATAGTTTTGTTTGTGGTAGTTTAAAGAACATTTATCAAATATCTGTACTAGTGACTTCCATTTCTAGTTACCAAAATATTTCCTTGGCAGGTACATCTTAACAGCTGGCAGCAGAATCAGATATCATTGAATTTAATGAAAACTGCCATGAAATTTTAGGCTAATAGAATTCACTTTTTCTACCAGTCATATTTTAAAATTTTGATCAAGTTTGTTATACATACATGTGCAAATATAAACTACCACAAAAACAAATATAAAATCAATGACAAGGTGAGAAAACGAAGAGAACTTCAGTATCACAGACATCCGTTAACCGGGCTTCTCTAACAATAAAAAAACCCCCACAACAAACAAACAAACAAACAAAAAAAGGTCATGGAAACTAAAAATAAACTTTTTTTCTTTTTTGGTTGTGAGGCTTGAACTCTGGGCCTGGGCGCTGTCCCTCCACTCTTCAGCTCAAGACAAGTGCTCTACCACTTGAGCCACAGCATCACTTCCTGTTTTCTTATGGATAATTGGACACGAATCTCAGGGACTTCCTTACCCAGGCTGGCTTTGAATCGCCATCTTCATATTTCAGTCTCCTGAGTAAGTAGGATTACAGGTGTAAGCCATGGATGCCGGCTTAAAACTTTCTTAAAAAAAAAAAAAGAAAGTTGAGGGGCATTGAAACAACTCAAAAACAATAAAAAATCTTAAAGCATATATAGACATATTAGATATTTTTCTAATTCTATCCATTTAATGAAAGATTGACATATCACTATGAGATTCCATTTTCATCTAAAACTTAGGAAAACATTCAAACCTTTGGTAAGTCATGTTATTTGATATATATATATATATATAAAAATGTATATATATATATATATATATATACAATCATTCAACATGCAATCATTAATTGCTTTAAAGGGAATAATTTAGCATGAATGACATGGATGGTTAATTCTTATACTTGTGCATTGTATAAAGATTGTAATCTGGAATTAGCGATTTTAAAAAGCCCTACATATTGCACTTCATATATTGAAAAAAGAAAAAGCAAACAGATCCAACATTGTATTCATTCATCCTCTGTTGTGCTATGAAATAAAACTAAGTAAGGAATCTAAAAGCTAATTCCTATAGGAACACTAGTTTCTTGATGTTTGATATATTTGAAAGTTACATACCTGTTTGAAATATAATCCCCTCACATATTACGGAAATGGATCTTTGAGATATTCTACAGATCAAAATGAAGTGGTTCAGATCAGCGTTTCCTATTAAATATGGAAAAGGGGAGTGGCAAATTATATAAGGAGCTGTTGCTTATGCTTGTCAATACCAGCTACTCGGGAGATTGAGATGTGAAGATTACCGTTCAAAGCCAGCCTGGGCAGGGAAGTTCGTGAGACACTTATGTCCAATTAGCCACCAGAAAACGAGAAGTGGAACTGTGGCTTAAGTGGTAGAATGCTTGCCTTGAGCTGAAGAGCACAGGGACAGTACCCAGGCACAGAATTCAAGTCCCATGACCAATAACCCTATTTACCCCCCCCCACACACAAGCTTAAACTTTGGGGCAGGGGGGTACTACTTGCAAGGATAAAGAAGTTAAATAAAATGCTGTAAGGAGACACAAATATATTTAAATTGTATGACCAGAAAACATTTCAGTTTTAATCAAGTTTGTATGTGACTAGTAGATATCTAATTGTATGTGTCTGTGTGTGTCTCAGAGAAAGAGGGGAGGGGGGGGCTTGGGTTCTTGTGTTATCACTGGCCTTTCTTGCTCATGTCTGGCATTTCACCACTTGAATCATGCTTCTAGTTGATCATTTTGCTGGTTATTTAGAGATGATATTCCCTAGATTTTGTAGCCTGGCCTAGCTTGGAGCTACAATTTTCTGACTTCTTCTCCTAAGTAGTTAGAAAAACAGGTATGAGTAGTGTCCTGCTCCTGACAAATGTTTTGAAAAAACACATTAATCAATTACTTTGGGAGAACTTATTATTGACTAAGCATTGATATTTGTATTTAGAATATAAAGATAAATCCCAAACATTATTTTTTTTTCTTCTAGCACCATACAGTGTGAGGCAATTAATTGGGAAGACATGTTTTTTAAACAAGTTAGACTAATTCAGTATTCCCATTGTTAAGATATCAATATGTCGACAGTACTGAGGGAATTAGACAAATACTTTTCTAAAAGAGACATTTGGGTTGAAATAAGTCCTGCTTATTACATTTATTTCAAAATGAAACTCCATGAAATAAACAAAAGTAACTATTTCATTGCAAATGTCTGAATTGGCACTCAATTTAATAAAAATCTGTGAGTATGTGATTTTTATAAGTTCTCCCAAAATACAAGTGCCTATAGAATGACAGATTTAATTTTATCTTTTAAGAAAACTACTAAACTTTGTAGTAGGCTATGGAGCAACAAAATAAGAAAGAAATAAGTAGCTCTCTGATGACAAAGAAAATTCTTTGCTTTACAGGAAAAGAAGAGGTCTCTTAAAGAAGCTCAATTTTTTTTTCTTTGTACAGTCACATGAAAGTATATTTCCTAAAAGAAAAAAGAACACCACTTACCTTTAGAAAAAAAAAGTTCTCAAATCTTGTACTTCAAATCATTGTCAAATTTAACCCTTGTCTATCCTGAGAAAATGTCTACAAATGAAGATATTTGAAATTCTTCAAAACGTTCATTTTTATAGTAGTTAATTCTTAACCGACTGAGTAGATATGGAAAAGAGTTTTCTAACTTTGTTTGCATATGTCCTTCCAGCTTGGGAGTTTTAGTGTTTGAGGATTGGAATTTGTTTGGGTGAGGGATCCATTTTATTCTAGTTCTTGGAAAAGGGGTAGCAAGTGTTTCTGTCCTGTACTGTAACTATTATCATGAAATAGCAACTGTTTGAGAGGTCTAGTTAAAAAGAGACCAGAGAGTTGTTTTATATTGTTGGCTGTTGAACTAAATCTACTCAGTGTATAAAGTTTATATTTTGCTGAACTACAACAATGGACAAATTTTCATGGGAAACAGAATCACAATTCATGTTGGCATGATGTTATAAATTTTTTTATTATGTTTGAGAGTAAAATTCACTTAGGATGCTCTACTAAAAAGAAAAAATCCATAGCTGGAACACAGGTTGCCATGTGTCACCAGATTTTCTGATTCTTAGAATTAAAAATATGTTAGAAGCATCTAGCAAGTCTTAAAAACAAAGTTTGAAGGATCTGCAGATGTCCATTCTCATCAGATTAGTCTGATGTTATATAGGCAAAGAAAATATTGAAAGTGCTTCAAACATTTACTAACATCTTCCACTTAGTTCTGCTATAATCACTAATTAATCAGAAAATGTAGTTTTTTTAAAGATGATGACAATTTTTGAATGTGTATATGCGTGTGTGTGTGTGTGTGTGCGCGCACGTGCGTGCACACATGCAGGTGTGCTAGTCCTGGGCTTGAACTAAGGGCCTGCGTGCTGTCCCTGAGCTGCTTTGTGCTCAAGGTGAGCACTCCACCACTTCTGGCCTTTTCTGAGTAGTTTATTGGAGGTAAGACTCTAAAGAACTTTCCTGGTGATCCTCAGATCTCAGCTTCCAGAGTAAGTAGGATTTATAGGTGTGAGCCAACCACACCCAGCTTGATAATCATTTATTCCCTCCTAGTCAGTGTCTCAATTGTAAATAAAGTTTCAACTATTTTTTCAGTGGATTAGCAGGATTAGAGTAAATATTTCTGTATTTTAGAAATGATAGCATCTACTGGAGAGGATGTGGACAGAAGTAACCTTACTGCATTGCTGGTGGAAGTGTAAACTTGTTCAACCACTTTGGAAAGTAGTATGGAGGTTCCTCAAAAGACTCCACATAGAGCTCCCCTACACCCAGCAATCCCACTTTTGGGCATTTATGCAAATGATCACAAACAAGACCATACCAAAGCTACCAGCACAACTATGTTTATTGCAGCCTTATTTACCATAGCTAAGATATGGAACCAACCCAGATGCCCCTCAGTAGATGAATGGATCAAGAAAACGCGGCATATATACACAATGGAATTCTATGCCTTCATCAGAAAGAATGACAATGCCACATTTGTTAGGAAATGGAAAACTTGGACAAAATTATATTAAGTGAAGTAAGGCAGGCCCAAAGAAACATAAGTCCCATGGTTTTCCTTATTTTCAATAACTAGTATATGTCTGAGACAAGCAGAAATGGTCAGATAAGTTGATGTTAGGTGAAAGGAACCCCAAGATAAGGACTTAAATGGTTTTTCTTTCTTGCTATTTTTTTCTAACATATTTATAAGATATTTCTTTGTTGCTTTGTATGTCCTTCCCCCATGGTATAACCCCTGTTTTCACTGTATTTAATGTTAGTATAATTTGTGGAGGGAAAGGGAAAAAAATTGTTTAAATAGGGATATAGGTGGACCCATTGCAACAATGAGATGTACAAGACGTTATGTCGAAAAATGAACTTTACAACTTTGGCAGGAGTTGGGGGGAGATGGGAATGAATGGGAAGGGGAAACAAAGGAAGAGGCAACAATGCTTGATAAGAAATGTACTCATTACCTTGCCCATGTAATTGTAATCTCTCTGTATGGTATTTTCACAATAATAAAAAAGAAATGATAGGATCTAGTTTTAAAAAAGACTTTGCATGTTTTTTTTTGTTTTCTGTTTTGTTTAGTTTTATTTTTACTATATGCTATCCTTGTAAGAATTCCTCAATATACATTGAAATTCATATTTACCCTTTTGAAGAAAAATAACCAACCAAACAAAAGAGAGACATATATATGTATATGTGTGTATATATATATATATATATATACATTCATAAGGATTACATTTATGGAAAAAATGATCATCCTATGTGTAGCTCACCTTGAACCTTCAAGATTTTTAATTGTTATGAAATTTTAAGTAATTATTTATTCCTGTTTTACTTATTGGTAACATATATATATATATATATACATATATATATATATATATATATATATATATATACATGTTTTGCAAACTTACTTCCACAAAAATTGATTGTGTTTGTGAGAAAACAATTGGGTTCAAACTAATTGAGGACTAAGGTATTCATTGCTTCAGAATTCTCTAGAATTATTTCAATTTCCAAATTATTTCCCAACTAGTTACCTAAAAGGAAAAACGTTAAGATACCTCCACAGATATTTTTCTCATATTTTTACCATAGATAGTATTTTTTTCTTTGATAGAATTCATGTTTTCCCAGCACATGAACTAAAGCAAAACTTTAGAACAACTTTGAACATTTATCAGTATCTCTATTATTATTACTTCTATTTTTAATACACAATTTCTCCTCTCTGCCTCACTCTGTTAATAAAAAAAGATCAAATTATTAGTTTTCACAGTTTTCTGGGTGTTATGTTCAGTTCATTGTTGAAAAGCCACATATTCAGTTTCAAAGTATTATTAATTTATTTAAATACCTATAACTAAAACTTTACCTTTAGGCATTTCATTATTTTTCTGTAAAGCAACTTCCTTTTTCTGTAGACTGTGTACATTTTGATATAGACTAGGTCAAACAAATTTGGGCAAAATGTGACACAATGACTCCTTGAATCTAAATAGCATTGGTAGATAATATTTCAAAGATTGGTCTATGCATTTACATTTCAGGCATTCTGACCAAAAGACTCAGAAAGAAAGAATGAAAGAAAAAGAGAGAAAAAGAAAGAAAGAAAGAAAGAAAGAAAGAAAGAAAGAAAGAAAGGAAGGAAGGAAGGAAGGAAGGAAGGAAGGAAGGAAGGAAAAAGGAAAGAAAGGAAGGAAGGAAGGAAGCAAGGAAGGAAGAAAAAGAAAGAACGAAAGAAAGCAATCTTAGAAGCTACAGATAGTGGAGCCCTCGGTAGATATATTTATGTATTAGAATACTCTCTAACATACTTCTTTAAAAAAACATAAAATTGCGTACACTCGAGGGAAATAAAATAATGTCAATAAAAGATAAGGAAATGGATATTAAAAGAAAAGAAAAGAACAAGCCAGGTGCCGGTACTCGCGGCTGTAATGTTAGCTACTCAAGAGGCTGAGATTCGAGGATTGCAGCTCAAAGCCATTCTGGGTAGGAAAGTCCTTGAGACTATCCTCAATTAACCACCAGAAAACCTGAAGTGGCGCTGTGGCTCAAAGTGGTAGTGTGCTAGCCTTGAGCAAAAGAGCTCTGGCACTGTGCCCAGACCCTGAGTTCAAGCCCCATGACCCACAAAAAACAAAACAAATAAAACAAAACAAAAAACCAGGAGAGTCCTTTTCTACATCTCTGGAGGAAAACTACTCAGTGAATAAGATCTTGTTCTTTAAGAAAAAAATAGTGGGAACATATGATACCAGTGCCTTAGAACTATAGAGTCTCCCACTGTTGATTTCCTGTCCTATAGTGTACCTCTCATTATGTCTGGATAAATAACTGACTCATTTTCCCACCCTGTTGTTCTGTGAAAAATGGAATGTATTTCTTTGGTTGCAGGTTTGGCTGAGATTAATCAGTGGTAGACCTAGAATTCTCTGATGCTGTGTTCTAACAGGAAAGAAAGACCTGGAAACCAAAGCCAGATGAGTTGTTATATTACAAACAGCATAAATTCTCAGACTTTTCACGAAGTCCGTATGACCTGTACACTCTTGCTTTGTTTCATGCTTCATCCTCTTTGTAGATGAATTGAGTCTTCCCGGTAGTGAAGAAAAACAAAGAAAACAAGATGTGTTAACTTAGAAATAAGTCACACATTCTATTTTTAGATAACTGATCAATGGAAGGCAAGAGTGCAATATTCCAGACGAGAGAGTTTCAGAAATTTTTAATGAAAAAAACTAGTTATTCACGAGTGGAGAAATCTATACTCTTTTGAAAGTCTTTGAACTGGGTAAGATAGGATGAACTACACTGAAAAATTACAGGTCCTCATTTTCAGGTTAAGTTACATAAATTCTAGATTTGGGGTGTGAGTTTTAGTTTAACAAGAAAGAATTGCGTTTTGATTGCTGGCTTAATATTGAAGGTGTGAATATATTTTCAATGAAAGAACATACTATCCAATCTACAAGTAATAACAGTACAGTTAGATGAGAAAAGGAACCAATAAGAAAAAAAATTCAAATTCTTTTTTTTGGGGTCAGTCGAGGCACCTGAACCATGAGTCTGGGCACGGTCCCTCAGCTCTTCAGCTCAAGGCTAACGCTCTACCAGTTAAGCCACAGCACCTATTTCCCGCTTTTTTTAATGTATGTTGTGCTGAAGAATCAAATCCAGGGCCTCATGCATGCAAAGCAAGCACTCTACCACTGAGCCATCTTCCCAGCCCCAATCATTGAAATTTCTAAGTCACAATAATCATAAAATAAAAGTGCTAGGGAAGAGAGCCATTTCCCTACCCTGCTGATGTCTTGCTCACACTTCATGATTCATGACTCTACAAATAGAACTTTGAAGGTTAGGAATATTATCATGAATTACCCCTTGCTCTTAAAGAACTTAATACATTGGTATTTAAGGCTCATCTTGACCTTACTTCCTTTTATTTTACATCTGGGATATCCATGTGGCATAGTGAAGGTCAGATTGATTGAGTTCACTACATTTGTGTTTATTGACTCATTTTTCTCCCTTCTTTTGAAGTTAATTTTTTCTTTTTCCAATAAAAAAATCTACCTAAGAGCTATTTTCTTAGAAAAGTCATCCCTCTCTTGGACATAAAGACATGAATTATTATTATTTTCTCTTTTTTCCTATGTTCTTATTTTTAAGTAGTTGTACAAAGTTGCTACATAAGAAGATGCACACAATGCATCTTGATCAATGTCATGCCTTTCTATATTCTTATTCATCCCTTTCCTAGCTATCTTATCTCTCATAGATCTGAAATTTGTAACAAATACATTGAATATTTTTAGTGCATCTCTCCCTCTTCTCTCTAATGTCTATCCCTTTCTCCTTGACCTTAATCCACCATTTCAAGTACCTGCTTCCTGATATTTATTTTATAGAACTTCGACTTAGCCTTTTTAAGGAATTATTCCACTTGAGTTTTCCCTTGAAACTAGCATATTTCCATTATTTTTTTCTCTTTTTTTCTTTCTTTTTAGTCTATGTAGAAAGGAAAGTATAGAGTACTACTCCAAACATTTTATTTCCCAAACTTTGGTAAAAATGTCCTAAAGCACATAAAAAATTCTAAATAGCACATATAGTTGGGAAAGAATTTATGAATATAATTTATCAATGAGACAGTCATTTTCTCACAAAGAAAAGAAATAAAAGATAACAAAAATGTTTTCATAGAGAAACATACAAAGTTAGGTGTAACAGACTTAGAAAAAAAATTCTGAAGCACAGAAAACAGCTTGTACATAAAGTTCAGATCTATATGATATAGTTGGAATAAAAAAATGATTGACAATTGCCTTCATTTTCTGAATATAGACTGGAAAAGGTAAGAAGACAGATGACCTTTTAAAACAATTTTTAAAGTTAACTGTGAACTAGATATTTTTTCTGCCATGAGAAAGTTTTCTTTCCATGTACAAAATTGCAGTGGCTCAAAAGATTAAATAAAATTAGTAAAATGCTTCATTTTTGTTTAAAATTACACCATACCCAATGGCATGTGCTTAACTTACGTACTACCATTCTTTCACCAAACTTTCCTTTTCAACTTAATAAATGAGTTATGTATTAAATCTGATTGAATATTTAATAATAAGTAAGCATACCATTTTTTTATTTTTAAATCATGCTAGGATAGTTTTTTTAATCATGCTAGGATATTTTTAATTATGCTAGGATAGTACAGAATGAATCACAATAATAGTCATTAAAGAAGAAAATAGCCAAATATTTTAAAAATGAATAAAGGTACTTTAATAAATGGGAAACAAAACTAAATCTAAAATGAGAAATCATTAAGCACCCATGACATGCTATAATTGTCAAGATTGCTAATACTGAGTTCTGACATTTGGAGAGAAAATAAGAGTTCTTACAGTTTTCAATAAATTAAAAAAAATCACATCCCTTATTTAATTTGTACACTTACAAAATCTTAACATACATATGTTATAGAATGAAACAATTATCTTCTACCCATATTAAAAACAAACAAACAAACATAGGTATCTGGTCAACAAACATGGACTTGAGTATATCCAGAATCCCTGCTTTCCATAAACAAAGACAGAAGTCAGTATAATGAATATTAATCCACAATAAACTGAAATACTTTGAAACAATGAGAAATAATAAAACATTGCTATCAAATCTAGCATGGATGAGATTTTGTAAAGAATGCGTTTTAAATAACACAGATATAATAAAACATATGTTCTAGCATCCAATTAGTCATATTCTCAATGAAACATAGGAAATCTGTGGTAAGTCAGAAGATTATACTGAGAAATATTTGAAGGTATTATGCATTGCTCCCTGCATTCCTGTGAAGTGATTGAAATATTTGGTGAGAGAAGGTAGAAAGAAGGTTTTTTTTGTTGTTGGTGGTGGTGGTCGTGGGGCTTGAACTTTGGGCTTGGGTGCTGTCCCTGCACTCTTTAGCTCAAGGTGAGTGCTATACCGCTTGAGCCACAGTGCCACTTCCAGTTCTCTAGTGGTTTTTATTGGAAATAAGAGTCTCATGGACTTTCCTGCTCTTTCTGGCTTTGAACCGCGATCCTCAGATCTCAGCCTCCTGAGTGGCTAGGACTACAGGAGTGAGCCACCGGCACCTGTCTTGAAAGAAGGACTTTTGAAAATGCTTTATCTATTGTGCCAGCTGTAGGTGGCTTTTACACAGGTGTGTTTTGTTTCTGAAATTTATGATGACAGTTTTAGGGAAAATATGTTTGTGTACATATGTATATGTGTGTATCAGTACTGTGAATTTGGAATTTGTGATTTCTGTGATAATTTCATCGTTTTTGTACACATTGACAAAGCACAGATATAGATCCCCAAATAATATGTAGTAGTGCTGCATAGAAATAAAAAAGCATATGAAATTTATAAATATTTTATTCAATATATTATGAAATAAATTTATGCGTATAATTATGCTTATCCATTCCTTATCCATTTAACTTACAATATGTTTATTTTATGAAAATATATTTGAAAAAATATAACTAAGATAAAGGTACTTATATTTTCTCATTTTATAGTTATTTGTGTTGTCTCCCTTGTAATTAAATGTTATCTTGACCAATTTGGAACATAAATATTTGTAGAAATCCCATAGTAAACATAACTTCACAGGGGAAAGTTGGGTCTTACTTGCATGTGTTTAAGAAATATTTGTGTGCTGAGAAGTGAACTCTAGGCTTTCAGCATTCAGAATGCTACCTCTCTACCACTGAACCAAGTACTCTGCTCACATTCGATATTATGTTGGAGTTGTTGACTCATTTCTTATTTTATCTTTGGGAATTAATTTTATCCTAGAATGCCTTGATAGTCCTCCAGTTACTTTTGAGAATTGAGTATATCTATTTCCGTAGTAAGTTTAGTGAGTAAATGATTTATACACTAATAATGCTTATTATCCTTACTATGTTCATGAGTGACATTGTAGTACGTATCTTTTAATATCTGTCTAATATTCATGTCATCACACAATAACTACCAAACACAAACAATAAAATGAGGACAAGAGAGAAAACATTTAAAACATTGCAATTCTCAATCAACCTGTATGTTTTATGATATAAAACCAACAAAAGCACTTCCTTTACTAACTCTGGCATGAAGCCAGAGGAGCATGCATTACAGGACACTTAAAATTGCATGAAGTCAGCATCTCCCTTTATTATTGACAAGAAAAAAAAGTGTTTCTGCTTCACTTGTAGGTGACTGAGAGGAAGCTTGCTATAAGGTTAGGTGAGAGCAACAACAGGAATCACCAGGTTAGGGATGCATGGCTTGTGATTTAAAAATCATATTAGGAGGGGAAACAAATACAAAACCTGACTCCCACTGCCTGAGAAATGAGTAAACTGGGAGATATTCAAGCAACCCTGAGAGTTGGACCTGAGAAAATTTTCTTTCCTCAATCTTTTATTCATGGTCTTTGCTTCTTTTCATCTATCATGTAAGTAGAAAAAAAACAACATTGTATGATTTTTAAAGAATCAGATACCTTGATACTTACAAAGAACTTAGAACCACACCTAGTATATAGTAAAGGCTCTATAAAAGTTACTTGTGTGTGTATGTGTGTGTCTGTATCTTGATCTTTTTGTTCATATATATATTTTCATGTCACATATATGTAATTAATATATAAATAACATATTTGGTACCAAAATATATATACACACAAATACAAACTTGCTAAGAAATACAGACACATAGTCCTTGTAAATCTGCATTTAATGTGATTTCGTAAACTATGAAGAACATTTCTTTTCTTCATGAGTGCTTAAAGTGCACCTTCATCTGGTTACTTAAGTCTATGTTTCTAAATTAGGTTATAAACGCATGGTAAAGTGTACCTTTTGCTTGATAATCAAATGTAAGGTTAAGTATTTTTGGCCAAGAAAGCATTAGCTTATGGTCTAGTTATAAAATCCCATTGTGTACTTTCAAATATCTAAACATCCAATTATGTCCCTCCCCCACAGTATAACCCCTGCTTTCACTGTATTTGATGTCGGTATAATTTGTGGAGGGAAAGGGGAAAAACAAGTTGCTTAAATAAGGATACAGGTGGACCTGTTGCAACAATGAGAAGTACAAGTTGTCATGTCGAAAACGAACTTTACAACTTTGGTGGGGGGGGGGAGGAATGGGTGGGGGAGCAGGGGGAGGCTGGGAAGGGATGGGAAGGGAAAACAAAGGAGGAGGCTACAATGCTTGATAAGAAATGTACTCATTATCTTGCCCATGTAATAAAAAAAAACATCCAGTTATAATGACCACTTTTGCAAAACAATTCATATTGCTTGTTCTACAAGTCTCTTTTCATTTGAAACACTAATTAGACTTCAACTTCAACAGGAAGATCAGCTTCACCCTATCAAATAGCTAACTTTTAGTCATTCTGAGTTTGCAAAATTAAACTTGTTTCTCCTGCTATCTGGCCCCGCATCCTAAAAGCTTACTCCCACAATTACTGTATTATGCTCAAAAACGTATCTTCCATTTTCTCTTATTACCATGAGATTAATATTTCTTCAACATGTATTTATTTTTTGTTTTTTGGGGGGTGTACTTTCATTTTCTTAAATTTTTTCTTACCATAAAAGTAATGTATTCACTAATACAAGCTAGAGATTGTGTAATAAAGACAGTGCAGGTGTGCTCTTATAACACTTACCCCTCCCTGTTGTATAACTGTTAAAATTTTCTCTTTATACTTACTGTCTGTAATTTTGTAAGTGTGTTAGTGTATATGACTTTATTATTCATTGCTTTTCTAATTCTCATAATAACACACTTATTGTACATTTGGAGGTGCATAGTTGCTCTTTATAATAATTAGTATTCTTTACATGCTTCTTTTCTTTCTGGAACTATTAGGTCAAACTTGAACTTCATTAGTTGATGAATTAATTACATACTTTTTTATTTTATTATCAAATCATTTAATTTTTATTTTACGGTTTAGATGATTATCTAGATGTTAGTTTCATTTTAGTACTTGTAATATGATCAATCATGAATTCACTTGCATACTATGAAGATATTTTTGTAATATCTATATTTGGGTCATATGTATAAGATCTTCTCATATTAATTGAGTTAATAAGTTTAAACGTTTTAAAGTACTTGCCATACAAGAAACAGGATACATGTGTTTGTCTGAATGATATATATTTTTTGCTTTATAAACATATTTCTTTTAATATGCTTTGTTCATTTTCCTCTCAGTTTGTTGTATTGATATTCTGTGTCTTTTATACTATCCCTTTCTTGTCTCATTCCTAAGTGGAATGACATTCTTTTGCTCTCATACCTTTAGAGAGAGAAAAATGTCTATAATTTTCTGAAGATAGAAAAGGGTCATTACCTGCTTCCTATGTATGGAACTGCTGGCTGGATAATGTATGGTTCTTACATGGCCTTTGAAGGAATGCTTTGACATTTAATGTCATTTGCCACCATGTTTTTCTGTACCTGATACTTCAGAGTTTTTTTAGACTACATAGTTCTGGATTTCTTCAATGCATAAATTTCTAGTTCGTTGTCATTTCTCCAGTAACATTCGTTTTTCAAAAATGTATTGATTTTTTCTATCTTCTATCAAATTCCTTCTTTATTGAACTTCTCCTTTAAAGTTTATATTATCTATTACTTTAGCCACACTTTAAAATGACTTAGAAGGAAGCAGCATTTATGTTTGCATTAACTAAAAATATAGATGTACACTATTGGGTAAAAACTATTTTCTTTTGTCTCATTGGGGTATGAAATCAGGACTTTGCAGACACTCAACTTGTTGAGTCATACTTCCCACACTTTTTTTGGCTTCATTTTTTGATAGGGTCTTGTGTTTTTGAGTATCTCAATCTGGGACCATAATTCTCTGAACTCCAGTTCTCATGAAGATGGGATTACAGAATGGTATTATTAAGCTAAGTCTAGAAAATATTTTTTAACCTAAGGCTAAATGGGCTTTTGAGGGACTAGATGAATGTTAAACTATGGAACTTTAAAGGGGGTGGTTTCATGTTTTCCTTTATCTGGAACTTAGCATCTGAGCTAGAAAAAAAAAATAGAGATAGAGAATAGTGATAATACTCCAGAGAGATTTCTTTAATTCTGCAAGTCTGTGGTTACCCTGGTGGAGGGATAATATGTATATGGGAGGTATTTCCCCTGTCTTATGAAATAGACATTAGCCTTTGGAGAGATTGAACTATATTCCAAAATGAAATGCAAGCAGAAGGATCCAGGGTCTTATCATAGAAACAAGGAAAAATCTATCCTGCATTCAGGAGCATCATTACTATATATGTCAAGTTTAAATGTGTTTTCTCATATTTCCTTGCCCATGACACTGTATATACATTGTAGGGTATCATCAAACTATCTATCACTCCACCACTCCATGGGAAATAAATTAGGTCGCTGCACAATTGGTATTTACTGGGAAGAAAAAAATATTTTTCAGGTTTGCTGTGTAGAAATTCTGTATTGTACTAATAAAATTAGATATTTAGAAAATGTTGTATACTTATATATGCCATCTGACAAATGCATAAATCTTGGGCAGTATTAATAATTCAGTGTTTATCTTATATATGACATAACTACCTAATATACCTTTAGTATCTAAGAAGCAATAAAACTGCCTCAGGATTTATCCTTTATATTGTTTCCCCTATGATATTACTGATAGGTGATGTAATGGCCACAGTAGATTGAAACAACCTTCAGGCTAAGAGGGCAATAAAATTTGTTCTGCTGTACTTATTGTGTTCCAAGCTTAGTAGATCTTTGCTTCTTTTTCCCCCTTTGGAGAAATGTCCAACATGGATAATTTCTATAGAGAACAATAACTTTCAGGGGGCAAAACAATTGATCATAATATAGCAGTATGTTTCTACTAGATTTATAACATTTTCTTTATAGACTCTCTTAAAAACAGCCTTTATTTTTAGAGGATAGGTACAGCTTTAACTTTATTCATCTTTATATCATCCACTATGTAAATAAAATATGTGTTTTATGCACTCATAAATAAAATGACCTTAAAATTTTATAAAAGCATGTCTTTCTCCTCAACTCATGGAAATAATATACAATAAATGAGTATATCTATTCCCAAATTGTATCTATACAAACACATCCAAAGCATATCTGTACAATTTTTACAAGGCACTATATCTATCTATCTTTTTACTTACTGAAACACATAACATGTGTGTCTGCATAAAGAGTGATATAAATGGCGAAACTTCCTATTTTGAATATTTCTGATTTCTGAGAGCAATACTGATTTTTCTTCAGATTTAACAAAATAATACTTGCATTGCTTACGGCACTACTGAAGAGTTTACTTTAAAATAATGGAAAATAGATAAGGGTAAATTAAGATTTTTGTGGATTTCTCATATACTTTAGATTGTCAGTACATATTTGTTAATTTGGGGAAATTTTGTTCTTTGTTATAATTTGCTATCTAAGTTAGATTATATATTTGAAATTGATGAATAAATTTAACTGTACCTTAAGTGCATTGGAATAACTTTGATATTTTCTCAGGCAACTTTGTAGTTCCCACTCAAAAGTAATCCTTGATATCATACAAAATGTTATTTATTCTTCCTATCTTTTGCCTTCAGAAAGAACACCATGCATTTAGTTGAATAACCTTAAAATAAAATCTTAATAGCATAAGATATGGTTTTAGAATTCTTGTACCTACTTACTTAAATCCAAGCACTTATTCTGAAGCTCTCTATGAATTTATAGGTCTGCATTTGTTACAACATTAATTTTCTTCCTAAAGTAAAACATCACTTGCATAATATTATATGTTTGTACTTTTCTGAGTAAACTTATAATGAATTCCAGGTGGTGTAACACTGGTATCTATCTACATTTGTATTATTAAATTTTCCCTTTCTTATTAACCTTAGAAGTTTTCAGATTGTCTCACAGTGCAAAAGTAAAAAATTGACCACTCTGGTGATAAGACCACATTAGTTACTTGGAAATGTCTGATATTCTATTCTATTGTCAAGCAACTGTTCTAAATCTAATGCTACACTTGAGACCAAGTAGCCCAGTCAAGATAAGACCATTTAATGTCCTGGGTCTGGATTTCCCAAAGCATCACATTGTGAATTCACTTCAGCTTCCAAATCATGATTGTCTTACCACTCATTTCCAATTTTAAACTAATCTTTTCCTCTCCATTTATATTTTTTGGGAAACACTCCTTTAAGGCGTATTTAATTTTGTGGTTGAGTATAGAAATTACAAATTGCTTGAAGAACCATTGACTTGAACTGAAATTTAACATGAATACAGAAAATTTTCTTCAAATAAATGTAAAGGTTTAGCCATATTCTGGTGGTTCTCATCTGTAATCCTAGTTACTCAGGCAACTGAGCTCTGAGAATCAAAGTCTAAAACCAGCCTGGGGAGAAAAATCCATGAGACTTATGTCCAATTAACCACCAGAAATTGGATGTAGTGCTGTGGCTCAAAGTGAGAGAGTGCTACCTTTAAATGTAAAAGTTCAGGAACAGCACCCAGGTCCCAGCACGGATAATGAAAGAAAAACAGGAAAGTTTTGTTCAACTTATTGGAAATAAACACCCCAAAACGAAACCCAAATTAACATGAAAATGAATTATTTGATTCCTGTGTGCTCATC
Organism: Dipodomys ordii; assembly: GCF_000151885.1. Classification (NCBI taxonomy): domain Eukaryota; kingdom Metazoa; phylum Chordata; class Mammalia; order Rodentia; family Heteromyidae; genus Dipodomys; species Dipodomys ordii. The sequence continues at coordinate 2,348,328 of NW_012267289.1, read as the reverse complement.
ATGTTAGTACTTATTTTGTTGTATTATTTACTTGCTTTACAATTCTATCATAGAGAAAATTCTCAAAATTGTGTAATAAAGAAAATCAGAACTTTAATGCTTTCTGACAGAAAAGAGTTTCTTTTGTTTTTTGAGTTAAGGTTTGTTGTTGTCTTTTATGTTTGTCACATAAAAGGGATGATATTACATGCCCCAGAGTATTATATATTACAAGCAAATACCTTGTGCACTTCCTTTGCTGCCGCCAGGAATATCAGGGGAGCAGGGAAACTTCTCTGCTCATCTCTAATCCAATTCTCCTTCATTGCTTCCTGTACGTTAACATCATGAACCATATTTTTCAAGTAAACAGTAAAGGAGACTCTTGAAATTCCATTTGAAAGCTATCACAACAAACATTTCCTTTCTTTTCATAGCTCATAGGATTTGAAATAAGTAACACATAAACCATAACTAGTAGATATTTTACTGAGTCTCCTAATGCAACCTACATTTAAAACAATTCAACAGCAGTATGACTAAATTAATCCATTATATTATTTTGAGTTTTGTTTGTTTGTTTTTCAGTGCTATGAGTCAAAACCAGTGTCTCACACATATGATCAAGGGTTCCACAACTAATTATGTATTGACAATGAAATATGAACAAGTCTTTTCTTTCATGTATATAATTCCTCATTTTGTTTGGTTTTTATTTTAATCTCTTCTTATAAGTACCACACATGTGTTTAGATGACAAAGTACTTAAAAATATTTTATTTCTATATAAGCTACTAGCAATTGTTAAAGAAAATTTAGACTGGGGTCATGTTTTACATTTATTTTCATTGCTTCTGACTCATAACTTGATTATGTTTTCCTACTTATTAATGATGGTATTTTCTTTTTCATAATGGAGAAAGAGAAGGAACTATGAAGAGAGAGAAAATGAAAGATGAAATCAAACTCAAGATTTAGGAAATGAGTGTACATGGCTTAAAAATATAAAAATTAAACATTAGGTGCAGCATATTAATGAGCATCTGAGTTCAAATTAGTTTTACCAACTGGGTATTAAACAAATACTACTTTTCCAGGATAACAACATTGGCAAGCCTACTTAATTCTAACTCATGTAAAAATAACAATCATTTCAGCAACTTGGGAAATTTACAGAGTTACATCAATCCTTCCTGTTTGTTTTTTGAGTCATAGCTACAGCTGTAAAAAGGAAGTGTTCTCTTTTGTAGATACAATAAAGCCAGTGATATGTGGTCATCTCATTTCCCCTAGTGTTTGTTATATTTCACCAGGTAAAAGCAAATAAACTGAGAGAAACATAGATTAGCATAAATCAAACAAAGTTTGCTATAGAAAATTAAACAAAATAATCAATAACCAAAAAATAGAGAAACACTTAAAGTATATTCTTACAGGAAGTTGTTTAAAATTTGTTTTTTTTAACCTTCTTCCAAGCTTAACCAAAAAAAATAATAACTTCAAAATGTAGGACATTTAAAAGTAGCCACCTAGGGTAAGAAGACTGAAAAATGAAAGAAAGCAAGAGAAGACCAAATATGTATTGTGATGAAGAGAAAGTAAGATACATTTAAAAGTGGTATTTCGAACATCATTTCTTATGGTGTAGTTGCTTTCATCCAAGATAAAAGTATATGAAGATTATTGAAATGATAAGGGAAACAAAAAAGCAGGAGACAAATTTCTGAGAAAAGATTAAGTGGTTATTAATTCAGTTCAGGTATATTTCAGTGCTTATGTTTGAATTAATTCAAAATCCAGGAAATAAGGTAGTTGAAATGGGCTTTGGATTTTTAGGATAAAAATGCATGTATTTTAAAGACTGTATCAGGTACAAAGGACCAAGTCAGCTGGAAGGCTGACCTGAAATGAATGATAAGTGATATATTCATTCTTCATAAGAGAGTAGATATGGAAAATGTTATTTGATAATCAAAGATTTCTAGTTACTAAAGCTGTAGCAGATAGAAGTGAGATTTATATTAAACATATAAAATAATGAAACATATGTGTTGGGTTTTAACTGTAAATGAAGAGATGTTTAAGGAATTTTAATGTACCATATTTAACCACACACAGCACTCTCAGTACTGTTGCAATTTCAAAGAATAACAATTCAGATGCTGATAGATTTTTTAGACATTCAAATAATTTAATCTGAAACCAAAGTATAAGCATCTTTCTTTCTTTCAATTTACATCAAAACACGTATGCTATGTATGATAAGATAAATCACTTTTCTTTTTGCTATTTTTCAAAACTTAAATTTAGCCTAGTATTCCTGACTAATTCCTGTAACCCTAGCTATTCAGAAGGCTGAGATATGAGAATCAAAGTTCCAGCCTGGGCAGAAAAGTCCTGAAGATTCTTATCTTCAATTAACTACCAAAAAGCCAGAATTGGAGCTGTTGCTTATGTAGTAGAGCATTAACCTTGAGCATAAAACCATATCTACAGCTCCTAAGCCCTGAGTTTATGCCCTAGGACCAACACAAAATCTAAGTGAATAAATAAATAAATAATAAAATTTAAAAACAAAAAATTCTAAAATTACAATAAAACTAAATTGAAATTATGAATGCTTAACTAATTTTGTTACAAGTAGGATATTTTGGTCTGTACAGGGATTTGAATTGTCTTGTTCAGCATTTTTTTATTTAAGATGACACTACCAATTGAGTCATGTCTGTAGTTCAAGGTTTTGCTGATTTATTAGTATTTTTCTACCTCTTCTAGCTCTTAATGACATTATTTACACTTCAGCTTCTTTAATATACTTGAGTACTACCAGTACACAAATCAATAATATTCTTAGTGTGGAAAATATTTATTTATTTTTTTACAGCATGGAAAAACAGTGTCAGAATTATAGGTGAACTTCCTGAAGACTTTCATCATCAAAGTCATAATGGCAGAGCTGAACCTTTAGTAACACCAGGAGTTATCAAACATTTATTGAATATTTTACTGTATGTAAACTGTGGAAAATGTCCTATATGCATACCATTGCACGTTGTAAAGCTAAAAAATTACCTTCTACATGAAAATAATATAAAGGTATTATATGACTTAAAGAATTTATTGCTGGGTGCCTGTGGCTCACACCTGTAATCCTAGCTACTCAGGAGTCTGAGATTTGAAGATCACAGTTCAAAGCCAGCCTGGGCAGGAAAGTCTGTGAGACTCTGATCTTCAATAAAACCACCAGAAAACCAGAAGTGGTGTTCTGGCTAAAGGGGTATAGTGCAGCCTTGAGCTGAAGAGCTGAGGGACAGCGCCCAGGCCCCAGAGTTCAAGCCCTACAACAGAGAGTGAGAGAGAGTGAAAGAGTGAGAGAGAGAGAGAGAGAGAGACAGACAGACAGACAGACAGAGAATTTATTAAGCTCCCCATGAAATTTGTATGGTGAAAAACAACTATAAATATAAATATAAATGTGCTGAATACAATGGCACACACTTTTAATCTCAGCTATTAGGGTGACGGAGGTAGTAGTATACCAATTGGATACCAGCCCTGACAGACAAACTAAAAAGAAAAGGACTGGTGTATGGTTCAGGGGTTAAGACTGGTTTTTAAAAAATTTTTTGACTCATTCATCCATTGAGGGTATCTGGGCTGATTCCATATTTTGGTTATGGTGAATAGTGCAACAGTGAACATGGTTGTGCAGGTGCTTTAAAGTACCACTGATAAGAAATGAAAAAAAACAAAACAAAACTTGAAACACTTTGTTTTTGTTTTATTGGTCCCATCGTGGGGCCTTAACTCTGGGCCTGGGCACTGTCCCTCAGCTCTTCGGCTCAAGGCTAGCGCTCTACCACTTGAGCCACAACGCCACTTCCGGCTTTTTTTCTTTTTGCTTCTGTGGTGCTGAGGAATCGAACCAGGGCCTCAGGCATGCAAGGCAGGCACTCTACCACTGAGCCACCTTCCCTGCCCTTGAAAAACTGTTTTATTAAGTGAAATAAGTCAGACTCTGAAAAACAAAATTTGCATGGTTTCTCTCATTTGTGGTAGTTGAAAATGTGCCTATAAATATATAAGTAAATAGATTAGAAGATATTCAAGTGATTTGATTACATGAGAATTAACATATTTGTAGACTATATGAAGAGCTCAAATTGCATAATTATGAAGAGAGAAAAAGTCACAGTAGCATAAAATGGGTACTTTTGTAGGCTAGAGGTAGAGGGCTCGAGGAATAAATGCAATAAGCGAAGAATGGAGTTAAGATCTCAAGATAGCCGGGAACAGGTGGCTCATGCCTGTAATCCTAGCTACTCTGGAGGCTGAGATCTGAGGATGGCGGTTCAAAGCCAGCCCATGAAGGAAAGTCTGTGGGACTCTTATCTCCAATAAAGCATTAGAGAACCGGAAGTGGTGCTGTGGCTCATGTGGTAGAGCGCTCACCTTGAGTTGAAGAGCTGAGGGACAGCGCCCAAGCCCAGAGTTCAAGCCCCAAGACAGACAAAAAAAAAAAAAAAGAATCTTAAAATATATACCATGATATTAAGAAAAATTAAGGAAGGGAGTGTTGAAGAGTGAAAATGTTGAAGGGGTGAGTCTGATTGAGATGTGTTTTGTTCAAAAATTGCATTTTTAAATGGCACCTTCTTTGTACAAGTACTTAAAGATAATTATTTTTTTTAAGAGTAAGAGAGTTCAACTGGAGAGGGTAAGGAAGGATGAATATGGTCCAATATATGAAGAATATGTGTGGAAAAGCAATAAGGAGGCTCCATGGGACTGATTTCAGAAGGGGAAGATAAAGGAGATTTAAACTTCCTGCATGCTATGTCATTGCTAATGATCTATCAAAATCTTTTCATTCCTCTTCGTTTCAGAAATTGACCTTCACCAAAGCTTTCCAGGTTTCTTTTAGTTCAGTTTATAATCAATGATGAATTTTTCTGTAAAATATTTTCTTGGTGGTTGTTATCCTTTCAAAAATACAATTCATATATTTTTTTTCTTGGTTTATTCAGGTGCTTAATTGATTCTGTCCTTTGTGGAATACAATGCTCTTAATTTTGCTTAAGTTTTTATAAGTAATTCAATTGAGTTCTTTGAATATTTATATAATTTAAATAACATTCAGTCCACATCTGGATATTTTTTTTTAGAATCAATTTCTTTTTTGTTTCTGTTTTGGTGGTATGCTTTCTTTTTTCTACATATATCAACATTATTATTTGTTTGAAGGAAACATTTAAAATAATATATATAGTACACAATATAAAATATACTATATGATATAGCTCATATGATATATACTCTGTATGAGACCAAGTTTGAAATTATTTACTGATGTTCTTAGTTTAATATTTTCCTCAATCAAATTTGGAAATATTGGTTTTGTTGCTGTTTTTCTTATACAATTTCATTGGCTCAATAATGGGAAGGATTTACTTGCCTCTTCCTAATTAATAAATCTCAAGTCCCTGTCAAAGATCTCTAGATGTGATTTGTCACATACCTTTAATAGTCATCAAATTTAATAATTGTCTTAAAGTTTACTTCTTACTTTGGCCTCCAGGTTAGTATAAGTTACTATTTATAACTTCTCAGACTTGCACAAAGCTCTAGCAATGACTGAAGTTTCCTAGATTTGTACCAATGGACTAAGGCTTTCAAGGCCCCCTATACATTTCTCTTTCCCTGAGTGTATCTTTTAGGCTTTTGTCAACTAAGTTTTTAAACCCCCAACTGTTGGTTCTGTTTTATGTCACTGTGCTTTTTAAAATTTGCCCACTGATGTTTAAAAGCTCCTATGGATCTAACTCTCTACATAGTATGCCTTAAACATACAAGAGACAAAACCTGGGAAACTAACTTCCCCATAGACGACATTTTTTCAATTAGTGACAACTTGCTGGCAGAGGAAAGATTTCCCAGCCTAAAGTAGACAGGAGAAATTCCCAGTTATTCACAAAAAGGATGTCTTTTCTTTCCATTCAAACCTTCAATTGATTTGAGTAAAGTGGCTTACCACTGTGGAGAACAATTACTCAGTCTACAGAACCAAATGCTATTTTCATCCACAATGGGTCTAACAGACATACTCAGTATTATATTTGATTAAACATGGAGCACTATGGAGTTCAGTAAATTTGATGTTTGAAATGAACTTTCATGTTTTATTATGATCTATATCTGATCAGACTATCATTCATACATGATAGAAAGGTAAGAACCATCACACAAATGCACAAAGACACAATATTTCAGGATATATCCTTCCTTAACTGTTACTGAAATAGTACCTCAATAAAGAATGAAATACATAAAAATTAAAACAACTTGTAAGGATGCTGTTTTATCCCCAAAATGATAGTTAACAAAAAAGTTTAAGGTTAACACAGCTATGGAAATTACTATGACTCCTCTAATTTTATATGAAGTAAGACAGATATCAAAGAAAAATATCAAAGACTCCAACATATTAAAATATTGGAAGTGGATAATACAAAACACAAATGAAAGTCAAATAGGAAACAAGGCTGTATCTCAGAAACAACCAGCAAAAATCCAGGCAGCATGTGTGGCTTAGCAATTACAAACAAAAAATAAAAAATAAAAAAAAAAACACTTGTCAAACAAGCAAAGGTACCTGAATTCAAATTCTATTATCAAAAATATTTTAGAAAATTTGCATTGTAAAAATTATTTTCTATACACAACTTATTACAGTGTAGCTATAAAATTAAAGCGAGTATATTAAATGTAAACAAGTTAAATCTACACAGAATGCTTAAATTAGACTGGTCTCACTGTGTGGATGTCTAGAGTCCTCCTGTATAATTTATCCAAGTGGTGAGACCAAAGAAGGCTATTCTTAGAAGAGGATAATAAACATTCAATAACTATGTTCATATGATACCCTAAAATGATGTTTATTGAAATGAACTCCAGGAAATGGAAACAAGAGATTTTTTGTTACTTTGCTTTAAAAAATCATTTGTCGCTGTTGTTTTCTATAATTTTTTTTCTTGTATGTAAGTTTTTTCTGTTACAGGGAGGGAAATGGGGAGGAAAGAAATGGTGGGACAGAGGGTGAACACAAACAACAGTGGTAATCACTAGACACTATGTTGAAAATGAACTATAAAAAGTGGGGTATAAGATGGGAAAAACTGGGAGAAAATGAGGGAAGAGGTGACACTGTTTAAAAAGAAATATACTTATTACCTGACTTATCTAACTGTAAACCCTTCTGTTCATTACCTTTACAATGATGATAAAAGTGACAAAACTGATAAAAAATTTATAAAAGTAAAATAAAATTAGATTGGGAAAGAGATATCACTAAGACTCCTTGTGAGTATAGAAGCTAATTTCAGTCTGTATTTTAAAATATCTATTTTTATAGTTTAAATATAATGAATATCTCAATATTAATAGATATGTTTTGAGCAATGGTATTACTGAATTTTTTTCTGTAGTTTTTACTGTTTATTGTTCAGTTAACTACTATGTAGTAAAACAATCATTCTAATCCTACAAGACACACCTTAAGTAAATTAATGTATTCAAATAATGCATAGCATTATGTCTGGACACAAACTTTAGATGAGATCAGTCATATCCTGGAGACAAACTTTAGAAAATAGGCTTTCTACCTGAAAGGGGTTTGACTTTTATTTTATAAAAGAATCATATAATGTACAAACATAAAAATTTACCACAAGATATCTTACACAACTAGAACTTTGTCAGGATGAGATTTGCAATGTACAATTAAAAATTGTTCAGAGAGTTTTATTTGGAAAGTAAATTGTTTAATGTGTTTAAACATTAAAGTAATGTAACTACTATCATGAACATTAATGATACTATTGAATAATCATTATTTACTTAAGCATACAATGTATTGCTACTCTTTGAACTAAGATTATTTACATGATTCATAACATCAAGATTTTCACAAATGACACATACTTTTACATGTCCTATAAGAAACCTTTACACCATTATCTTCAAACAATGGTGCTATATTTTCTTTAACCTATATTACAAAACTGAACTACTTCTAATCTTTTCAGAGAATTAAATAGTTAAAGAAAATAAAAACTAACTCAATATGTAATTCATAATGGAAAGTAAAAGATCTTATTAAACTTAGCTTTCTATAAACCTAAAATTCACAAGACTTATTACTTTTTAAAATGCAGAGAAGATTAGTAATATAATATCTGATACTTTAAATACTGAAAATTAACATGTGAAATATTCAGCTATTATATATTTCCTTAATTAAAGGTCATCCTTAATCCTTGATGGTTAATGGGACCCTCCATTGTATTTAAATTATATTAATAACCAATGTTTCTTCTGAACAGCTGAAAATTAAATATGCTTATTGAAGAGAATATTAGGTGTTTCCTTGGAACAATTACCTTTTTGGAGAAACAACTGAATACTGATGAAGGAGGTTAGTAGAGGCATAAAGCCAAGGTAGCAAATTCAGCATCCCAGTTTAAACTTTATGGACTTGTGAAGCTATATACTTTTAAAATGTCATGAGCAGTATGTGGATCAAATATATTAAAAATGCAAACTTCTGTGTTTTGTTATTAGCCTTTTAAATTTTTTTCATCCTATTTTTCTGCTGTTTTGATTACTTTGATATTTTTTCTTCATTTTTTCTTCTTTTGTCATTGTCCATTGTGGCTTAACGATGTAGTTAGCAAACTTGAGTGGAAGACTATACTAATATTCAGGTAATTTTTATATTCAGCTAGTAAATATGTTTTGTTGGCATTATACATCACACTAATACTACAACATGAAATTCAACCCTGTGTTAATTCTGTTGTTGCTTTCTTCTTGCTTTCACAATTCCTTTTTATTCTACATAGTCCCCTCTTCATGATCCAGACTCAATTGAGCCATCCCTTTCAAGATACAATAGAAGGATAACTTAGGACACCAGAGATTCATGTAAAAATTATGTGAAAATGGACTGATGACATATATCAAAATAATTACTCATGTAAATATTGGTGTGAAAGACATACTGATGGACCATTTCATTTTAGTGACAGGAGTGAGAAGATTAAGAAAACCTTCTCCATCTGAAAGAATCTTCATAAAAATTACATGTTTTCCTATCATGGGTTTCCAGAATCTACTACATTCATAAATCCAGCTATAGTAAACGTAGCTTTCCTGTCAACTACAACAAAATGTACACCCGATGAACCAAAGAGATAGGCTAAAACATGTCACTGGAAATAGTTGGATGAGACACCTAAAATGTGGAAAACCAGACTCCCCAGGGATCCTAGAAAGAAATAACACCAAAACCAGAGGAGAGTTGTAGGTGCATCAAATTTGTCTTGAAATTATCAGCAAGTACTTTAATTAAATATTCATATAAAAGCAAATATGCATAGAAGTAGATATTTACTTCCTTTATTCACTAAAGCCTAAAATAAAATTACCCCACAATGGTAAATACTGTTCAATATGCATACAGTGATGGAATTCTAAATATTCAGATTCTAAATATCATTGTAAATTTGTAGGAATTCATTTAGAAATGGCTGAATCTACAGCTGAACAATAGTACAAGAGGGTTGAAACATCATGTATTCTAAATTGAACAAGTATTCATGTTAAAATGAAGAGATATGGTAAACATACAGAATCAATGTGAAGGGACTGGATGAGACTCTGACAGTTTTAGTGTTAAAATGGATTATTATATGTACACATTATATCTCATCACAAAGTATATCTGTGTACTTAAAGTGAGATGGAGAAATAAAAAAATGTAAAGTGGAAAAATTTTAATGCTACATTAAAATATCCATTGTTAAATAGGAAGGGAAGGACAAACATTTAGAAATTAGCATTCAGTATTATTCAGAGTAATAACTAACATAATAATAATAATTGCATGTTGATAATAAAGATAGTGACATAAAATAAGGAATACTATATGATACATCATTGAAGTCCCTTCCTATGGAATGTGTATTTAATTAAAAAGGGAAATTGAGTTTTGCTTCGGTAAAACCAGGTATATATCACCTCAATCAAAGGATGGAATGGACAGCAATACTGATGGGAGAACTCCTATGAAATACAACAAGAAAAACACGAGGTTTCTTTGGTGATATTTTTACCAAAATTTCATAACTGGACTTTGTGTGCAAAAGGTCAAGTGTATCCAAATTAAAGAACTTTTTCTCCAATGTTCAAGGATATCTGAATGTTTTCAGAAAGTTTCAGATTCAGAGACACTAGAAGCGTACATGTTAGCAATTAGACTGAAATATAAAAATTATTTTATTATATGCTTTTTGAAACTTTTAGCACTTTGAAATTATTTAATATAAAACAAAATTGAAATACCTATCTTAAAGATGGAAATGTTTTCCAGTTTTAAAATGTTGTAGGTTTAGCTATCAGGACCCAGGCCAGAAAGTCTGTGAGACTCTTACCTCCAGTTAACCACCAGCAAACCAGAAGTTGCCCTCTAGCTCAAGTGGTAGAGCGCTAGCCTTGAGCTGAGGAGCTCAGGGACAAGCCTAGGTCCAGAATTGAAGCCTCACAATTAAAAGAAAAATATGTAGGCTGATGAATAACATGTTGAGAAATTTTTATTGCCAAATTGAATATGAACGTAATGCTAAAAATTATACAATTGAGAAACTAACATATCAGCTAAGTCAATGTATGTTTATTCAAATGCAGTAGTCGTAGGAGTTTGTTTTGTAGGAGTGAACTATCTTTACAAGACACAAAGAGTTCTAAAATGTTAACCTTTCAATAGTTTTGATTCTTTAATTATATTAATATTTAGAATATAAATATTCTTAGAACCAGGTACAAATCGAAGACTGTTCAAATAGAAGAACTTTCTGTAGATATACATATTAAGTGAACTAACCTTCAATGAAGGTTTATTTATTTAAAAAGAAATGAAGCACAAGGGAAATGGTAGCAAAGTCATGAAAATTGGCACTTTAAAATGTATTGTAAGGGAGAACGTGGGCTGGGAGGAGTGGGTGAGGATGCTGAAAGGGGTTATGTGCTGTATTTATAAACTGCTTTATTGGATGGCAAATCCTTTGTACTATTAATTAACAATAATTAAGTATCAAGCAACTTTGCAACATAAAATTGAAATTTACATTCATGTGTCTTTTTATATTTGATTGATGAATATTCAGGTTAAAAGCTCAGAAACTGTAAGAACCTTTATTGGATAACTTGGATAATTTTGTACTGATCAGATACACTGCTAAAGATTATCTATTAGAAAAATCACTACAAGTTAGATAAATATGCAATAAGACACATGAACTTTTTTGTATCAACATTCTCGTTTGTTTATGCTTCATTTTAAGGAAATATCCTACTTTCTGTTTTTTGTTTTGTTTTTGTTTTTAGTGGGTCATAGGTCTTCAACTCTTGGCCGCTATCCCTTAGTTCTTTAGCTCAAGGTTAGTGCTCTGTCATTTGAGCCACAGCGCCACTTCCGGTTTTCTGAGTGGTTTATTGGAGATAGAGTCTCCTAGAATTTGTTGTCGGGGCTGGCTTTGAATCGCGATCCTAAGATATCAGCCTCCTGAGTAGCTAGGATTACAGTCATGAGCCACTGGCACCAGCCTCTGCTTTCAGTTTTAAAGAATAATTACTTTCGTTCTCAACGAATAATCTTAAACAAAACTTGCAAGAGTTTTCAAATCTTACAGTACATAATATTGAACAACGCTTGTACTTGACGTGCTTTTAGCGTTACAGAACAAAGCTATGCCTTGACTATGTCAAGAATGTGTTCTATAATAAAGGCAGGTTTAGGGGGTTAGGTCAGGAATATATGAATACAGTTATACAAATATAAACACTTCTTATCACTAAGGCAGGATAGTTTATTAATACACTCAAGAGATGATTTCCATGAGGTGAATGAAACCACTTCTAGTGTATACAATGTAGTTTTGCCATATATTTAGTAAATAGAAGCAATATACTTTAAAATAAGCATAAGCATAGTTAAGTACATAAATCATTAAAAGTTTTGGGCCAAATTGCTTAAATAGGGATACAGGTGGACCCATTGCAACAATGAGATGTACAAGAGTTATGCCAAAAAACGAAATTTACAATTTTGGTGGGGCGGGGGTCTGGAGGGGGGGGGTTAGGGGGGGGAGGGGGTGGCACTGGGAAGGCAGGGATGGGAAGGGGAAACTAAGGAGGAGGCAATAATGCTTGATAAGAAATGTATTCATTACCTTGCTCATGTAATTGTAACCCCTCTGTACGGTATTTTCACAATAAAAAACTTATTATTAATAATAAAAAGTTTTTATTATCATTATCAATCATCAAACACTTTCAGTAATTATATTTGCTATACTTACACAGAAAGACCAGGTTTGTTTATTTTAGTGTCACCACTAGCATGACCATTATGTCTTTTGACTACGGGGTGTTTAACTCTTATTAGAATCTCTTCTTTTGGGGGGAGGGGGCTTGAACTCTGGGTGGGCCTGGGTGCTTTTCCTCAGTTCTTCATCTCAAGGCAAGTGCTCTACCACTTGACCCACAGCACCACTTCTGGTTTCTGGTAGTTAATTGGAGATAAGAGTCTCATGGGCTTTCCTGCCCAGGCTGGCGATGCTCAGATCTAGGCCTCCTGCGTAGCCAGTTTTACCGGGGTGAGCTACCAGCTCCTGGTGTCTATTAGAATCTTAAAGAACTTCCATGATTATACAACAGATGTCCATTGAATACCTCACAGGTTTATCTTTCATTTATTGTAAATATAACTATTTGGAAATGAGGTCATCTCTTCCTTTCTTCCTTTTTATTAAAAATGTGTCACATATAGTTTCCTTTATATAATTTTATTAATGTTTTTTCCAAAATAATGCTTGATTAATATGACAAAAGTAGGAAATTAATACATTAGTAAAATACCACGCTATCAGTACAAGCACAATTTTTTCCTGTGAACTGTTCATGTGTAAATTTACAGTCTGTGAGTTAGTCATCTCTCAGGTTACCTTTACCAGTTAGGAGACAAATATATAACTTGTTTAAAGATTCTTTACAATCTTCTATGGTCATTTAATTTCTCTGATTCTATAATTTTACATATCTCTATACATAAATCAAAGTATTACCTATTCTCTTTACCTGCTGCTTTGGCTATATTCGACAAATAAATATGGAAATATTTATAAATAAATTTTATTGCAAATATATGATGTATTAGATTGTAATTACTACTAGTATTTTTGTGTTTTATTTTTTGACTCAACTTGGAATTATATATATATATATATATGCATATATATATATATATATATATGTATGTGTAGCATTTTTTGAAAAGAAAACAACTATAGCCTGAAAGATATCATTGGGAAGTGATAATATGTACTTTCATTACAAATTTTTTTTTCTCAGTCTTCTTTTGGTTCTCCAATTAGCTTCAGTAAAGATAAACTTAAACCCTAAATTCAAGTCTTTTTTTTTCTTGTTAATAGAAATCAAAACCTAATCAGTATCTAAAATGGTGAATTAATTATAAGGAATGTGATGGTTTAGAGGTGTGTCTCAAGTGGTCAAGTGCCAGTAATAAGAAAAAGAGACAATGAAAGACACAAATGGCAAACAAATTTAACTAAATATTTGTGTATTTAGGATTATTGCAAATACTACTGGATTATGAGCTCATTTCATGAACACCCTTTCAAGTTTTTACTCATGGGTTTTTATCATTTCAATTTAGTGTTTCTTTGTAGTCTGCAATATGAAGTGACATCAGATATACATTATAATCATAATGTTTGTATACTAATTAGTAATAAAGAATTTGAGAATTACTTTTTATCATTAAAGTTTGAATAGATTCAAAGGTAATAGTAAGCTGAAGTAATATATTTTGTTTCATTATTTTCACATTAAATAGCAAAGCTTGTCAATTAGATGCTTTGATATTTATGAAAATACAGATTATCATGTAGAATGACACAAGAATAACACAAGAAATTCCTCAGGAATTAATTGTAACAGATAAATGACATGTTCATTATTTTTATTTTGTAATTTTTTCCAAATAACTCAGATAATAAAATTTCTAGCTAGAAGATATCATTTCAAAGTTAGCTTTTCATGATTAGGCTGCTAATTTCTTATTGAAAAGGTTTTATCTTAAACTGTTAAAATTATTTATAGTTGTAAATGGGATGTAGCTAGTCAATCTTGACATTTATCACATGACAGTGTTTTAGTAATGTGGATTGGTTTTAGCTTTTACTGGTTAATTGCACATAAATCCTTTCAATTTGTCTGCTCTGCCTGCCTTCTAACCAAGGTCCTCAGATGTGAGAATCCTGAATCATTAGGATTGTAAGCCTGGAACATGGACATTTTGTTTGGATCTGGTAATTGTAAGTCTGTAACATACTAGTTGTTAGAATGTCATTATGTCAAATGTACTTTTTGGTGCACATTAGTAGTGCATGTTAGCAGTTGCATGTATATTTAGTGTTAGGTATTTTGTAAACATGGAAGTAAGCTATGTATTTATGTAATAGAGACATATCTTCATTATTCTTACTTGGCTATATACTTTATGAGCTATCTACTCCTTTTTTTTATTTTGTTTTTGGCTTTTTTTTTTTTCAGATCTTACTGCCAACTTTTGCCACATTTACTTGTTTTTCCCCCTATGGAAATATTCTTAGCTCATCGTTAATCTCTCCCTCACTCCTATTTTCAAGACAATCACATTTTAATTATATAAGAAGATCTCCTGCATCTCAGAGATGCAGTAGTTTATGAAGGGACCTACCATCCACAACAGGATGTTCACCAATTCTTTTTTTTTTTTCCTTTTTTATTTTGTTGGTCGTGGGGCTTGAACTCTGGGCCTAAGCGATGTCACTCTTCAGCTCAAGGCAAGCGTTCTACCGCTTGAGCCACAGCGCCACTTCCGGTCTTCTAACGTTTTTTATTGGAGATAAGACTCTCACGGACTTTCCTGCCCGGGCTGGCTTTGAACCGCACACCTCAGATCTCAGCCTCCTGAGTAGCTAGGATTACAGGCGTGAGCCACTGGTGCCCAGCTCACCAATTCTTACTGAAATAGTTTGGCAGTGAAAGCAACAAAGTCGACAGATACAGTTTGTGAATTTTTTTTCTAAGGTAATGTACTTTTTTTTTCTTGCATAATGGCTTATGTAATGTTTTCAACTTATTAAAACCATGCAAGGATACATCATAGTATCTTTTTATTTTGTATCCATTTGTATCCATTTCAAAACCTAAGGTCTTCAATGTGTTAGCCAAGTGTTCTACTGCTGATCCTGTGCATGGTAGATATGGAGGGTGGAGATACTTAGTGTTGTTATGTGTGTATGTTTCAATATATAGCTTATACTTTTACTGGATTTGCTATATAGCTAGGCTATAGAGACTTAACTTTTTCTTTCCCTGTCCATATCACAGGAGATTTCTTACATAGGCAAATTCTCAGATTTCCTAATTTTTTTTACACGTTTCTTTTACAGGTGATTTTGCTTTTATCATGTTATAGGATGATGCCGTTTTTATATTTTTTTATTATTAGGATAATTTTGGCAGTACTAGAGATTAAATTCAGTGACTTTGTTTGGTAGCCATGTAGCCTATCAATTGACTCATGTTTCCATGCTCTTTGGCTTTAGTTTATTTCTGAATGGTTCACTTACTTTTGCCTATGCAACATTAGAGAAAGATTCTCTTTACCTCTGCTTCCTGAGTGGCTAGGTTCACAGACATGCCAAACTGTCTGGCCCCTCACTGTTTTTATGTAAATGCTCTAGACTCTTTTCAAACCACATAAATTCAACAATGTAGCCTGGGCAATTCAAAGTCTACCTTGGTTTCTTTTTTCTAGGTGCTAAACCCACCTCAATTAAGAAACGCATTGTTTGATGTGTGTGATTTGTCTCTATGGCTTGAACTGAGGATACAAATGCTGTCCCTGAGTTTTTGTGCTCAAAGCTGGTGCTCTAACATTTGAGCTACAGCTCTACTTCAGGTTTTTTGGTGTTTAGAGATAAGAGTCTTACGGATTTTTCTGGTAGTGCTGGATTTGAACCAAAATACTCAGATCTTAGCCTCCCCAACAGCCAGATTGCAGAAGTGAGCCATCAGCATCAGTCCGGGATAAACATTTTAAAAATAGTCATGATCATTGGAACAGAATCATTGCCAAATCACACTCCTTAATTGGCTTTCTTGAGATTTTATTCTTTTACTTGATAATGAGATGCATTAGAACACAAGTCTCCAAGAAGAAAGAAATGTATTCATACTACTTAATCTTCCACACTATAGTGAAAGGTTTTAAAAAAAACTGTGGATGTTTTCCCATTAAACTTTAGAATACATTTATGGATTATTTATATGAGTATGAAATTTGAAGATGATGGTTAAAGATGTATATAAAATATCTAGATAGATATACAAATATGCATACCCAGAACTTGTATTTATAGGCATAAAATAGTAAAATTGGAAAGTAGGTAGAAAAATAAATACACTACACAAAATTGAAACTTTCAATAGAAGAGAAAGAGAGAGCAGAGAAACAAAATGAGTGGCATTGCACAAACAGAAGATGAAAGAGCATGATGCAGAGAAAGATGAAAACAGAAATGACAAATGGATCTAATAATATCAGGGTCATTGGCAATTTTAACAGGAAGAATTTTTTTAGACTATTGACTTTGAAACCCTGAATCATTTCTATAACAGGGAATAGAAGATCCAGAAAAAATTTAACATCTCTTAAAAGGCTTAAAATATGAAGAGCAAATGTCTACTGTAATTTGAATTCTATCACCATTGAGAATTTTCTTTTCTAAATTAGAATGAAGCACATTCAAAACTTACTTTAAGAAGAGCAATTTTTCTAGTAAATTTATTCTACTTTTTTATCATAAACTTGCTAAGCACTCCTAGTATTACAACATATCTTTCATTGTTTTATGATTTTTATGTGTAAGCTTATATATTCTTCAAATAATGTGATACTATTTCAATTCTATTTTTATTTTTCATTTTATTTTTATTATTTTAGCATACATCTGGAGTAGATGAGTTTCATTGTGACATCCTATAGGTGTACTTTGAGCATTGAAAAAGTTGATATCCTCCAAAATGTTCCCATTGCTCCCCTCTCTCATCCTTACTCCTCACTTTTTAAACAGCATTTGGTAATTTTCAATATGCTGTGTGTGTGTGTGTGTGTGTGTGTGTGTGTGTGTGTCTGTGTGTGTGATCCTACGATGCTCTCTCCTCAGTATTCCTTCTTTTTCTCTTTGTCTTGCTCAAACCTGCCTATCTAGGTCTAGTTTTACCATTGCTACTATCATTAGTGTTTACATTCCACAAATGGCTAAGGGTATATGATATTTGGCTTTTTGCCTTTGGATTATCTCCCTCAACATGGTATCTACAGTACTTTCCCTTAGTTATCTGTCACCTCAGCTGTTTCCACAGATTTATTATAATGACCAGTGATCTGATGGACACACTTTTGCTCCTATAAAGTTTACAAATGAAATCACACCCTGATTTCATTTCATGAGGAGGAAGAGGTAGAAAATGCCAGAAGAAAATAATAAACATGAAGTCTGTACTCAGCAATCTAGGACCAACATAATAAAACTGGCTAAGACAAACTGCATTCCAAGAGGATAATACTCAAGAAACCAAGTTTCTTTAGAAATTCAAATTATTATGTTTTTAAGTATATTTATTGTACATAGTTGTTTAATATATTTCTTTCATAACACATAAGGGCCAGATCATTCTTTACCCGTTTGTCCAGATTGCTTATAACTTTTTTTTCAAATAAACAACAACAATAACAACAAAAAAAGAAAAACCTTTATTCTTTCAAGTATCACCTTCCAGGACTCAAATGGAACACTCAAGCACAAATAAAATCAATAACACCATTTGCTGTGTATATACAATCAGAAGCCGGAGATACAGAGTATCGTGGTTCAAAAACTAGTTCCGGCAGGAAAGTTCCCGAGATGCCATCTCAAAAATTCGTGACCATTAAAAATAAATAAACAAACAACAAAAAAAACCAGGTCTGAAGACATGGTAGAACTGAATCAGAAATACAAAGCTGTAATTAGGAAATCCAGTGTGTAGGGATTCAAAGTGTAACTGTTCTTTTAAGGTGAGGGAACGTAAGTAGACGATTCTCCTTTAAGACTCTGAACCATACAGAACTTTATGTCCCTAGTAAGATTTTGACCTCGGGAGGCGTTCTCTTTCTCAGTAAGACTACAAAGCCTAAAAAGGTTTATAGTGTTTAATAAAGGAATTCCATAGTTCTGAGAAAGTGTTTGTGTTAGCTTCAGAGAATGGATTCCTTTTTTAAAATGTTCAGGGCATATAAGCACAGAAAACCCTAAGGCTTAGAAGCCAGCCTTGGCTGGAGGCTACAGGCCCAGTAGCACTTGTCCAGGTCCGGTTCTCTTCCCAGGAGCTCAGGCTTTGCAAATAAGAATTCTGTGGTTATTAATCCTTTTCATTTGTGGGAGAAGTTGCTTCTGAACTTTATTCTTAACCCAAGCCACTTGAGAATCAAATCTCATAAGTGAACTGACCCTTGGTCCTCTAGACAGTCTTAACAGAACTGTGTGCTAGTTCACATACTGCAGGGGTTGCAATCTGTTCTTCTTGGACTTGTCTCTTGGCTCTAAGAGGTTAAAAGGATAGTTAACCTTCCCAGAGCAGGCATTTTTCTAAAAGGATATCTTATTTTATATTATGACTCCATATAATTTTATATGGGATTGTTTCTTTTCTCTGTATTACAGATTCATTAAACTATACATGATTGAAGTGAATTAATTCACTTAAATTATGCAGAGAAAGTATTGTAGAAGAACTACAACTTAATGTCTGCATTGCACTAAACAATAAGTTATATTGAGTGATACATGTATTAGATTTTACAATTATAATAAATTTTGTTATTTTATTATGACAATTATCTCCTGGTAAATCTATGGACAGATTGAAGATGTCCCCTTATTCTAGAATATAGGTTGATTTTAAAGAATGTTTAAAGAATTCAGTGGAAATGACATTATAGTTACATAATGGAAATTTCATAGCTGCTTCTTGTAGTACATATTCCTGGAAAAGTTGTCCAGAGAAATTTTACAGCAACATTTCAATATGGGAAATACTTAAAGTCACAGACGAGATACTCAAGTCAGGTTATATTTGGCAGAAAAAAATAATTGGACAGGTAAACCAATTAAGAAATATTCAGAAACTTAAGATATGACCATGAAAAAAACTATTTCAGTCAGTCTTCCAAGTTTAGCCTCAGCTAAACAGTTTATCTATGATAAATTGCCTAATACAAACCATTCCTTATTCTTGAACCTAAAAATAATAAATAAATCAAAGGTTCTATCAATTGCACATTTTGGGTAGATTGTTGGGTTAATGGAAAAACTGATGGAAGATAATTGGTAACTCTAATATGCCAGTTGTCACAAATATTACCTAAAATAAGTTATATTGTTTTGGACTAGAGATCGGTGAAGAATTGGAAATGTGATTTTTTTGGTGATTGTTTTGAGACAAATGAAGACAATATTACTGGAAGGCTGAGAGAAATGTTCTTAATATGTAATAAAATCAATTTGCCCACAGTGTTTCACATGTTATAATGGGAAACAGGAACGTGTAGGTGATGAATATATTTCTGTTGGGAGACTTCCATGCAGTATTTAGAGAGCTTATATTGTCCTTTAGAGAGCTGATTAGATAGATAGATAGACAGATAGATAGATAGATAGATAGATAGATAGATAGATAGATAGATAGATAGATAGATAGATAGATAGATAGATAGATAGATAAATAGATAAATAGATAGAGAAAGAGAGAAAGGGAGAAAGAGGAGAGAGAGAGGAGGGGGAGAGAGAGGAAGAGATACATAAAGAACAATTTCTTCATCTCAAAGAAAGAAATGAAGAGGTATTGAAAATAGGAAAAATACATGTTATGCATTTTTATCTACAATATTGATCCTCCTCATAGGGAACTCTGCAACTTGAAGGTATCTTTCGAGTTAAGTTGTTAGACTTGGTGTCACAACCCTGTGCTGTCAGTGTGAACATTCGCCTTGCTTATGAGGTATGATTATCAACAAGGTGCTTCCGTTGATGTAAAAGCTAAAGAGTGTTGACACAGTTAATCAAGTTGCATAATTATGAACTCTATTTTTCTAGTAAAACTGCTACTTTGTGGTATTTAATTATAATACTGTTACATGTAAATTTGTTCTAAATAAGTAGGTAAGAAACCCTATTTGATTTTTGTCTAGTCACCATTTTCAGAATCAAATAAGTCTGTATATTTTACTTGCTAATGTATTTCAAATTAAGTAGATAAAGCCAGTTAGCATTGATTTCATAAGAAATGTTAATGAATTAGTATTTTATAAAGGAGAAAAAAGTATCTCTCAGCAGCATATATAAAAAAAACTCATGAAAATGCATTTGTCAGATACCCAGCAATATTTGAAAGTGGTGACATATCAAGACCCAATTGAGTTTATCTCAAATATATAGATGAAAAGAATAATTAAATAGCAGAGCCATTATGCTACAGTTTGATTTGTATAGCATTTTCCAAATGGCTTTTTATATTTTTTAATAAAATTATCTGCAGTCTTCAAAGTTACAATTTACTTGTACTATTTTTGAAGATATTACCTCTTTCAATCAATTCTCTCCACATGTTGTAATTCTGTATAGTTCAAAGTTACAAGTAAATCTCAGAGAATTGTATTAAAAGAAAAGTAGTCACAATTTTGTTTTTAATGGCACATGAGTGTATAATGTTCAGTAAGACAGGTTTTTATCTTTATTCATCAGAGCTTCCTAAAATGAATATATCCTTGATATTAATTTTCTTGAACAAATTGTATCATTTTTATTCTCAAACTTTTTCCACATTTCTTACTGGACATACTGTTAGATCTGGAAACTGAAATGTGAACTATGGCCGACTTAGTTGGTAAGAATTGTGTCCATGAGCATCATGGATGATATTAGATAATATTCTGCCAGGTGATGGGAAAAACAATCAAATGTCTGGTGTGTTAACTCTAGGTTATTTTATTCAATCCTTGATGTCGGTACTTCATTTCTTAAATGAAAATAGCTGAGGCAATTCATATCATGGACAAATGTTCTTTCAGGGAAAAAATAATAATGTAGGATAACAAAGGAAATAGGAGATCTGGAACAATATTTATGAGAAACTTGAGTATCTAAATAATATGAAAAGAAAATGAGTTGCAGTTCACACACACACACACACACTCACACATAATACTTTTTTCAGAAATTTATCAGTGGAAAGGACTCAGAGTTAATTGGTTTTTGGATTTGGTTCAATGAATGAAATGTATTCTAACTCTTAAAAAATCTAAATAGAAACTAGGATGCTGAAAGTCAATATTTAATCAGCTCAAATATTATGGATGAATATATGAGTAATATTGTAGAGTAGATCTTTATTTACTTAGATCCTTATTTACCTAGATCCTTATTTATTTACTTGGTAGATACTTTCTTGCCTCATTGATAGCATTTATTCCCAATAATGAACTCTACTGTACATTGGTGCTCCACTGCAGTGCAATTTCTTTTACAATGGGTACAGTACCATTTACTCAACTATAGCTTCATGCTGTACAGTAATGAAGCAATCACATGAACTTGTTAATCTAATTTGTTCTGTGTATGAAATCAACCGTGTAGCACAGAAAGCCAACGACAGAAAAAGTAATGATTCCAGTGAAGAAAGTAGCAAGATTTGAGAGAAATACTGACAGTTGAATCATTATGAAACAGACAACTGCAATTTTTTAATACAAAACAAAATTCAAGTTTTATAACTTTCTTCTCAGAGCCAGTATACACTCATCATTATCTTTGTCAAAATTATTTATTTAGGACTCATAGGTACATGCTACTATACTAGGTACTGTATAAGAAAAATAAGATATTCCATAATCTATGTTCCTTTAGGCTCTCTGCCAGGTACTGCTTTTTGATTTTGAGATCGAGCACATAAAAAATTAAAATTTTCTTACTTTCTCAATATGAATATAGGGAAGACACAATGTTTTGTTGTTTTAAAATTTCAAGATGTTTTAATATACTTATTTTATATGATGTCCATCATTTTTTTCTGTTGCATAATTAATATGTGTGAATCTCTTGATTCCACCCTAAATTAAATATTTCTATCATACCAGATTGAATATGATGCTTGAAATAATAATATTTGTAAATACTAAAATGTTTTTGGGTTAACTATGGGTTATAGTTGAAAGATGTGACATTGATTAAGATGCATTGTATTAATTAACTGCTCTGTTAATTGATAACTTTTTTGTACAACTGCTTAAAGCTAATAAAATAAATATATTAATTCTATTGTGTAACTGTTTGCTTTGTAAAATTTTGAAATGTCAAAAATTGCCAAACAAATGAATCTAATTGTCTAAACCCATTAAAGACTTCACAAATTATTCTTCTTTATTTCATAATTAATTCTCCTGATAATTCAGTTTGGTTACTAACTTTTTCCTATCTTTCTTATAATTTCTAGATGTTTGAAAGATGACATTACACTTGGGATATAATATCTTGTCCTGATGGCCAAGAAAGTTGACTGTGTCAGTGTTGAGTACTGATTCATTACAATGATGAAATTGAAGAAGACAGCAAATTGAAATATATTATTTTGCCCTAAAGATAAACTACCACCTTGACTATAATTTTATTGGTAATATTATTGCAAACTCCCTGGAAAAGTAAATCAGTAAAAGTAGTTTTGTGCTTCTTATTTAGCATCAGAAATTATCTTAATAATTACTAGAATGGGTAAAATGTCTTCTGACGATTGATATATTTTTCCATCATAGGTAAAAAATGTAGATGGAAAAGTTAAGAAACAAGAATAAGCAAACCATAAAAATCTCTAAAACAGCATGTGCAAGTATTTGTGAGTGTGGATTTATACCTAGAGGTGATAGACAATTGAATAATTCATGGTTTTGCTCAAACATAGCTTGTTAGCTTTAGCAATAGAATTCCAAAAGATTGGGAAATTTCCACATGCTTTGGGAATTTTTGTATTTTGCATACATGAGTGAGCATTCTGAATCATAACTTTTTGTTTTGCTATTTGTTTTACCTCTATACTAAATAACTGCATTTGTGATTAAACTATTGTTTTTTAGACATTCTAATTATGTTATAATTAGACTGTAGTCTTCTGTGACCTTTACATAATTACTTATCCGTACCAGCTTTTTAGTCTTGTACTTGAACAGTGCAAAATAGTTCCTTCTTTCTTGGTATTAGAAACAAGTCGCTGTTATGAGTAAGATCAGTAATATGTATAATATATTATAGTTAAGACTATACATTACAGTATTTAAAAATTTATATTAGATTATACATTAATTATAGGTGAGTAACACTGCTATTTTATTATTTTTAATATTACAATCTAATAAAGATTTAGTTAGAAATTTTTATTATTATTATTGTTTGTATACAAATTTAGCTTATAGTACATTGAATATCATTAAATTGTTTGCATTTGCATTGTAGATTTAAATGCATTTGCATTGTAGATTTAAATCCATGTCTTGCTATTTATTGGCCTCTGTACACAGGCGAAATTTTTAGTGTTCCTCATCATTTTCCGTGATAGCTGTTGAAATGATTACAGAAGCTAACAGTTCATTTGGTTATACATTAATTCTCTTAGTCATCTTAGCATAAGTCAAATGCAAAATGTTAGTGATCTACAAAATGGCTGTGGTCTAGCCTCTTATTGATATAGTAAATTATTTCATAAACAGAGGAAATCCACAAAATTATAAAAGAAAAAATGACATTTGGAATAGCGAAGACAGAAAAACATGAAGAAGGATACTGAATTCTAGCCGGGAAGATGGTGGAGGAGAAGCTGGAGTCTAAGTAAGCTCCCGCATAGAAAGCAGTTTTAGAGTTCCAGTGAACAGTCCTAAGTCAGAGAATTACACCAAGTGAGTCATCAGAGAAGGAAACCCAGGCAAGGAGACACTTCTGAGCCCTTGCCAGCAGCCGCGGCGGCGGCAGCTGTGGGGGTGGCAGGCGAGCGCAGCCGCCATACCTGAGCAACAGAGAGTCCGGGACGAAGGAGCCAGATGCAGCAGGCTAGCGGATTCTACTCAACACGAGCAAGAACCGACAAGGAATGGACATCCTCATCCTGCAGTTTGCAGACCAGAGACGACCCAGGAACCAAGACTCGGCTTGAGTAGAAGCCTGATGTCCTCACTCTTTCTCAGGGAGCAGAGGAGGGAAGGCCACCCCTCCACCCCCCAGCACCGGTGATGTCCATCTTGGATACCAACAAAGCTCGGCGGAGCTGCTAGCTCCAGCTCAGACCTTGGAATAAAACGAGTCATTTAGCAGGTTACAAGAACTTAACGGCGGCGTGACCTGCCAGACTCAGCTCCACCCAGGGAAAAGTCACCCAGCTCTGGCGCCAGCCCGAGGAGTGGGTTTCTTCACTGGGTAATCAGAGCCAGAGGCTGCCCCTCCCTCTAGCAGTCTCGACAAGCAATTGAAAATCAGTAAACAGAAACCCTGAGAATGGCTCCAGGCTGACCTCTGTGAGGTTTTCACAAACCAGTGCAGGAAAAGCTACCAGAACCTCGCCTCATCACTGCATCCCCCTCTTTTGTGATACTCAAAGCAGATCTGTCTCCCAATGAACTAGCCTGGGAGGAGGATC
>NW_012267289.1:2316867-2317983 GCF_000151885.1 Dipodomys ordii | reverse complement strand
GAAAAACTTAACAAAATTGACAGACCCTTAGCAAATCTTATCAGAAAAAGAAGAGAACACACCCAAATTAATAAACTCAGAGATGAGAATGGAAACATCACCACGAAAACAACCAAGATTCAAAATATTATAAGGGAATACTTCTTAAAACTTTATGCTAATAAGTTTGAGAACTTGATAGAAATGGACTTTTTCCTAGCAAACATTGACATGCCAAAACTAAATCAAGATGAGTTAAACCAGCTTAACAGGCCCATATCAAGCGTTGAAATAGAAACAGCAATGAGAC
Organism: Dipodomys ordii; assembly: GCF_000151885.1. Lineage (NCBI taxonomy): Eukaryota > Metazoa > Chordata > Mammalia > Rodentia > Heteromyidae > Dipodomys > Dipodomys ordii. The sequence goes on along the minus strand of NW_012267289.1, from coordinate 2,317,694 downwards.
CTTCCAGCTAAGAAAAGTCCAGGACGAAATGGTTTTACAGCGGAATTCTACAAGGCCTTCAAAGCAGAGCTCACACCAATACTCTTCCAACTCTTCAATTAAATTGAAAGAGAAAGTTCACTATCGAACACAATCTATGAAGCCATCATAACCCTCATCCCAAAACCAGGCAGGGACTCATCAAAGAAAGAGAACTATAGACCCATTTCTTTGATGAACATTGACGCAAAACTTCGCAACTAAATATTGGCCAACCGAGTTCAACAATTCATCCAAAAAATCATACACCACGATCAAACAGGATTCATTTCAGGGATGCAAAGCTGGTTTAATATATGCAAACCAATTAATATTATTCATCACATCAACAGGAGCATGAATAAGAACCACATGGTTATCTCAATACATGCAGAAAAAGAATTCGACAAGATCTAATACCCCTTTATGATGAAGTTTTTGGAAAAATTAGGAATCCATGGAACATTCCTCAATACAATAAAGGCTGTATATGACAAACCTACAGCCAGCATTATACTTAATGGTCAAAAACTAAAGCCATTTCCTCTTAACTCAGGAACAAGACAAGGATGTCCACTCTCTCCACTTCTCTTCAATCTAGTATTAGAATGCCTAGCTACAGCAATAAGACAAGATGCAGACATAAAGGAGATCCAAATAGGGAAAGAAGAAATAAAACTCTCCCTTTTTGCAGAAGACATTATCTTGTATTTAAAGAATTGCATAGATTCCACTCCCAAATTACTCAAGCTGATTCAAAACTTTGGCAAAGTAGCAGGGTATAACATTAACCCCCAAAAATCAATGGC
>NW_012267289.1:2287017-2315159 GCF_000151885.1 Dipodomys ordii | reverse complement strand
CCCTTATTTGCAATATCTAGTATATGTGTGAGTCAAGGGGAAAAGGTCAGATAATGTGATGTTAAGAGAATGAACCCTTAGATATGTATTTTAATGTTTTTTTTCTTTCATGCATGTGTTTCTAAAGCATTTACAAGATTACTTCCTTGTTGCTTTGTATGTCCCTCCCCCACAGTATAACCCCTGCTTTCACTATATTTGATGTCAGTATAACTTGTGGGGGAGATGTGGAAAAACAAGTCGTTTAAGGATACAGGTGGACCTGTTGCAACAATGAGAAGTACAAGTTGTCATGTAGAAAACGAGCTTTACAATGTTGGTGTGTGTGGGAGGGAGGATTGGGACTGGGGGGGATGGGGGAGGCTGGGAATTGATGTGAAGGATAAACAAAGGAGGAGGCTGCAATGCTTGGTATAAAATGTACGCATTATCCTGCCCATGTAATTGTAACCCCTCTGTACAGTATGTTCACAAATAAAATACATTTAAAAAACAAAGAAAAACATGAAGAAGGACTAATAGCCTTCAAATTCTTCTTATAGAATGCTGCTCAATAAAATCAGTAACAATGAACAATTGTCTTTTGGGATAACTCTGGTGGCAGAGCTTCACATCTGCAGGGAACTATAACATGGAACAGGGAAGGGATTCTCCAACTCTAAAATCTAATAGACTGAGCTGGAATTAAGTAGAATTTAAGTTGCTTGAGACAAATAATTCAATTTTACCTTCCAGTTTCCTTTTTTTGTTGTTGCTTGTATTTTTACATTAGATTATTTCTTTCTTTCATTTCATAGGTAACTTGTTCTGTGGAAAAAAGTTAATATATTTCACCCAGAATTCCAGCTTTATCAAAATTAGATGATGTTGCTGATGAGATCTGAGATTTTGAAGATGATGAAATTTTTATGAACATTGAGTTGGTGCTGTAATATTTTGAGAAATTTGACCAGGATGTTATGGGATAAATATCATTTGTGTCACAATGGTATTGGAGCCTAGAAGAAATATTCTAGGTAAAAATATAGACAGGGTTAGTCCATCCATTAATCCTTAAATTCTTTCAATACTTTAATTTAATACATTACACTCAAAACATTTATGATTACAATTTTATCTGGATTACCTATCCAGACACAACTAAGCAGAACAATCTTTAAAATTTAAAGCAAAAATAAGAATAAATAAATACAATGAACATATTGTTATATTATTGCTGGTGTAGAATACATAGGAATGAGATTACAATCCAAAGAATATAATGAGCTCTGTGAATTGGGAATGATCATTAGTACTGGACTCTTATTTCAGTACACTTTTTAGCACTGCTAGTTTACAAAATGAATGAGCATTGTGCTCTATGCACAGCCTCCAGAAAAGAATGCAGTTTGCCTGCAGAGTCCTTGAGTTTATTAGTCTGATGAGACATATACCAGATTAGTGACCTGATGAACCATAAAATAATAAATTTTCAATATTAAAAAAATCTATTTCTTTGGTAATCTCTTAAATTGTCAAGAGAAAAATAATTCATTCTATAGGTTATAAACTGCTATTGAATTTGAATTAGCAAGTAAAATTTTCTAGTTTGCTCCTAGTTATTCCCAATTCATTCCAATAACCCATATGATTATCTTCTTTAGATATTGGATTTTCTAATGAATAATGTAGGGAACCTACTTTATTCTCCTGATGAAAATTGAAAAAAATACCATAGTTTTATAATCTTTTTAACTTGATTTGTAAGTTCTTACAAGACTACCCCCAATAATTTGGAAATCTGTACAAACTATTAAGTACACTACAGTCTAAATCTTAAGACAACAAGTTAAATACGAATATGCTAAATTTATTATGTAATTCAGTGATTAATTTTCTAATCTATTTGCATAATTTAGTTTGATGTGCATATTTCAGTTCCACTTCAAATATTTTAGAACAAGAATAATTCTTCATAAGATACTAATCCCAAACCAAAAAGTCAAAAGGAGATGAGTCATTCTCCTCTATTTCCTATACTCACCAGGGCATTACTTTTCTGATGATTTTCATTACATATTGTATTTAAATAAATATGTTTCAATAGGTTTTATTTATAAACATATGTTTATAGAAAGGTTGTACTTATAAACATATATGTTTCAATAAGGTTTCATACCACTGTCCTGTTTTTATTATCATTAACATTGAATATTATAAATTCCTTACTTGATAAGCACAGATAAGTCATTGATTGTTTAAAGGATTATATATAGCTATTAATAAAGATTTTCAGAAAAATTTTCATAAAAATTACTCAAAAGTAGTCATTTATCTCAGCAAAGCAACATAAGTATCATTCATAAATGCCAAAATTATCTAAAATTTGAACTCATTACAGAACTCTTTGATGGCTATTTTTGTTGACTAAATGTTTAATTAGAATATATCTATAGCTTTTTCAGAATATAATTATGAGAAAATAGTAACTGATTACATTGAAAATTGGCAAATCCTATAGCTATGATTAAAATTCCTAAATCAAATATTAATTCATTAGTTTTAATTCCCATTGCTAGAATTTTAAAATAAGATGTATTAATAAATAAAGTATCTATACAAATTTAATAATGGAACAAGACTGGGCGCTGGTGAGTCACGCCTGTAATCCTAGCTACTCAGGAAGCTTAGATCTGATGATCACGGTTCAAAGCCACCCTGGGCAGGAAAGTCCATGAGACTCTTATCTCCAATAAACCTCTAGAAAACTGGAAGTGGCCCTGTGGCTCAAGCAGTAGCTCTCTTGCTTTGAGCTGAAGAGCTGAGGGACAGTGCCCAAGCCCAGAGTTCAAGCCCTATGACCGACAAAATAAATAAATAAAAGGAACATGTTAGAATTAATTTCTTTGCTTTCTAGATCATGTATATCAGGCTAAGACAGTATCCCCTTTAGGTTACTGGTGTCTACTTGTCCATGTTGCATTGAATACCAACTTGGCACCATTTTGTCTGGCAACCTATTGGAAGAAATATCATTTTGAAATAATGTAAAGGCTATCTTAAAGGCAAAAACTTAAAAAAAATGTATAATCGATGCATTGCAACCAGGTGTTGTTCTAAAAGAAGTTATTTATTGTAGAATATAAGTAGATCACCTGAAGTAATGAAAATATAGTTTCCTTATTATTCCACAGACTATGAGTCCTCTCCTGTTTCAAGTGTTGGCTGAAATTTCATGGCAATGTCTTCATAATGATCCAAAGCACTGGCTCAGTTAATGGGGTTATCAGAACAATTGCAGATGCTGCCAAAATCTTTTGGCTTTAAATCAACTACCTTAACTGTGTCCAGCTGCTTTTTTCTCATACATTAGTATATAAAGACAGCAATGCCATTATCCTGTTATTTTAAGAAATGTATACTATGATTTTACATGCAAGCTTTAGAATATAAATTATTACACAAGAGGTAATTTTTTTCCCTCTATTAACATAGCCACCCATTTCTTTACAAATTAATCAAGGATTAAAATTCTTGAGGATATTTGATCATAAAAGGATCAGGTAAAATAACATTTGCTTAATTTTTATTATTGGGTTAATTTTTTTCTTAAGCAGCTGAAAGGACTTCCCATAGTTCACAGATTCATCTTAGTTTTAGGCCTATTTAAAGCTAATAAATAAAAATTAAGCTTTCTTGGGTTTTATGATGCATTAGCCATCAGGTACACATTCTTAATGATATTCAATGAAGAAGGAGGGAGAGAGAAATGGCGGGGGAGACAGAAGTGGTCCTTACTGTATTCATGGTTGACTCTAGGGACCCATTGAGAATAAAAATTACATTTATAAAGTGTTTGATAGTAGAACCTTGTCAAAAAAATGTATCAGGTATGTGTTCCCTTTGAACACATAGGAAAGCAAAGTCATGGGGGAGATATTGATAGCAAATTAGTGATCTTAATTTTATCTTAGATCCTTAGGTTTCATCAAGTGGTTTCCTGAAATGAGGCCTTCTTTTTGCATTTCCTGCTGATCTCCTGAATCCATATAATTTTTTCTTATGCCACAACCCAGTTGGGATCCTTGTCTGAAGCCATATTATGTGAAGCAGGAAAGGGCTTTAGAGAAAATAGGATAATGTTATTCACATCCAATCTTTGAACTTTTTTGTTACCAAAAGGGAATTATTGATTGTGTCAGCATCCTTCACAGTACATTGCAAAAATTCAATGAGGAACAATGATCATTCTATACGGAAACATGGGACATGACTGCCCTACCTCCCATCCTATTAATACTTTCACATTGGATCATTTTACCTGCTGCTTTGGCATATAAATCATCCCAGTTGTTTCCTAACACTATAAACTGTATTTCTATGCTACTGGCATACTATTTTATTCCATTATATTTACAAGCCTTTTTTAGCTACAGAAACTGGTGACCAGATGTCTTGAGAGAAAATTAGTTGGGAAAATATAAAATAAAACAACAGTAGTTCTCCTTGCCATGATTCCAAGTACAAAGTTATTGAAGCTTATATGAGAAGCCACTTTTTTGTATAAATATAAATTCAAAAGTAGAATACAAAGTATAAGTGACAGAAATCTGCATGCTAGAAAGACAGTATAGAAGGGCATACTTTCCAAGATGCTAAAATATATGATATCACATATTCAGTAAGTGTTCAAAATGTAGTGTGTTTCGTATTAAACTTTTTAGTATAACAACTTACATGCAGTGCAGAAAATTAGATAAATTTATTTGTATATGTTAAATATACTGGTTAAATAACAGTAGTGAAAATCTAAAACATATTGCATTTTTCTCAAGTAATCTTGTTTGTGCATTACCTCTTCTAAAACGATTTCAAATGCTTCAAAAATTTCAAACGTGGTCTTTTATTAAAATACTTTGTTTCCTTTCACATATATGTATAAATTTTTCTAACAGTGCATAATTGAGCATAATTTAATTGATTCTCATATGTACACACATATATATGTATACACACACACACACACACACACACACACACACACACATATAAAATTCATGGGGCTTGAACTATGATTGTAGGCACTGTCCCTGAGCTCTTCAGCTCAAGGTGAGCACTCTACCACTTTAACCACAGCACCACTTCCAGTTTTCTGGTTAACTGGAGATAAGAGTCTCATGGACCTTCCTACTTGGGTTGGTTTTAATCCATGATCTTCAGATCTCAGCCTCCTGAGTAGCTAGGATTACAGGCATGAGTCACTGGTCCCTAGCTTCTCATAATATTTTAATATTTCATTATTATGCTGATATCCCAACTTTCTTAAATTGTCACAAAAATTCCTTTGTATCCTCTAAGATAATATTCTCAGTCATATGAAAGAAATAAAAAAAATTGTGAATATTTTCCAAAAGTTTATCTTGGGAGATTGAAGTCATAACATTCAAAGTATATATATGGAAGTAGAACCAGAAACATTGATAGGATGGTGATCCTAGAAGAGATGAAGGAGAAAAGTGAAAAGAATGACAGTGGTTATGATAAATTGTACTCATAGCTGACATGGTAAATTGAATCCTCTTTTAATGAGTAATTAAAGATAATTTAAAAATAAAAAACCAAACAGAACATTAACTGTGGTATATGACTCTTCTCATAATAATTTCACCAATTTTTATATTCACTCAGGTATGCATGATTAAATGCAACATGTTAAATAGCTACTTCAAAACAATGAAAAAGAATTAAATAAATAAGAATAAAAGTAGACACTGGGTATCAAAGTTTCTTTCAACTTTAACTCTATGTTCTTGAGTTTGAAGACTAAGTACAAAAATATTTTTAATTCTCTATCTATTAATTAATTAATTTATTGTCATTTGGAGTTGAACTCAGCTCATCACATCAAGAGGGTGATGCCTGCTTGTTTGGCACGCACTGTACCACTTGAGCCATATCTACTAGTGTGGCTTTATGCTTGCCATTTGGAGATGGAATCTTGTGGGCTTTTCTGCCAGAGCTGAACCACTCTCCTCTTACCTCAGCCTCAGAAGAAGCTGCAGTCACAAGTGTGAACCATTACCACCTAGCTTCATTTCTCTATTTTAATTGTTTTGTCTACATGTTCTCTCTCTCTCTCTATATATATATGTATATATGCACATATGGGTGAATGTCTATATACATATACACATGATCTTGATAGACATACTTTTCTCAGAAAACAATAATCTTCATATGGATTTAATATCTCTGTCTGCTATTAATTTTTTTAATTTTTTACTTTTCATTTTCCATACAAAATTGTACATAATGATGGTAATATGTGGTGTGCCCAAATATGCAACTGAAAAATAAAATTAAACATATACGTCTCTTAAATATGTATCGTTAATATGAAATAATTGTAAATCATTTCTTCTAGCCTTTTAAAAGTAGAGTACATGAATGATATTCATACTCACCATACTGTGAAATAACAGTAAAGTTTCATATTACTTCATAACTTTGATATGGAAGCCATCACTTAAGTTTTCTCCATTGCTCTCTATCCCTTACACAAAAAGTAACCACAACCATTAATTGAATTGACGTATGTCAAAGTGCCATTTACCTTTACATATACAGTGTAATGTGTACTATCATGATTTACTGCCAAAATTATACTCAACATGGCTTCTGCTGCAGATACACAATTCTTGCATATCAAAATTCTGCTATGAGGACAAGAGAGTTTAGTTGATTTAATAACATTCTCAACAAAAAAATCTGCCTATAGTTCTGTGGGGGGGGGGGAAGGGGGGTGGTCAAGGGGCTTGAACTCTGGGCCTGGGTGCTGTCTCTGATCTCTTCAGCTCAAGGGAAGCATTCTACCATTTGAGCCACAGGGCCACTTCTGGTTTTCTTTTCTTTCTTTTTTTTAATCGTTTTTTTATTGTGAAAATAATGTACAGAGGGGTTACAGTTACATGAGCAAGGTAGTAAGTATATTTCTTATCAAACATTGTTGCCGCCTTCTTTGTTTTTCCCCTACCATTCCTGCCCTCCCACCTTCATGTGTGGGTTTTCGGGTAGTTTAATAGAGACCAGAGACTCACAGACTTTTCCTGCCTGGGCCGGCTTTGAACCGCAAACCTCAGATCTAAGCCTCCTGAGTGAGCCACCAGAGCCTGGCTTTTTATAGATCTTGCAGGAAGGAAAATTTATAGATTTTCAGACATAAATGCACAATCTTTGTTTTTGTAACACTTCAAATGTAGATATTTCACAAAACTGTCATATCATTGTCAGATCTTCTAAATGCTTTCTCCCAAACTTGATATTGTGAATCAGGAAATGTCTTAGATCACTATATTGAATCATGAGTGCTAATAAAAAAGACACATTTTTCTAAACATAACTAGAAAACATTTTAATAAGTTCAATTTTGTCTTTCTCTTGGCTGTTTTCTTCTTTGCTCATACCTTGTTTTCATAGGTCCATCCACCAACATCATCACTAATAGCATGCTACCATTACTTTTATCTAGAAGATTCATCTATTAAGTATGTATACTAAAGTTAATACTATTAAAAACATGTATGAAGATATTTCTCATCAATATCTTGTCATAATGGACTTCCTACTCCTGAATTGAATTTGGAAGTATGTTTTCCAGCACACATGGCTGAATCATGGATGCATGGCAGAGATACAGGAATATTACTCCAGTATTTATAAGAAAATTAGTATTATCCTGGATTGGTTTAGCTACAAACTGAATCCTCTATATCTTATTACACCAACATTACATTCCTTAAAAATAGTTTGAGATTTCTTTCTACAGAGGAGATCACAGCATTTTCTCTTTAAATGTGTTGATCTTCCTATTTCTAAAACTATGAATAAGAAGAGGGAGCATTATACCTATAGGAAAAAGAATTCTTGTTCAACGACCTATGTTCTTGTATTTGTTATGTGGCAACATAGCTACTGATTGCTTAGTGTACTTTTATTCTGTGTCTTGCCTAAGATATTTAGCTTTTGTTTATTGGTTTCTTTTTACTTTCATCTTTGGTCTTCTTCAGTCTGCCTCTCTTTCTCTCTTTGTTTTTCCTTTGTGACACTATCCTCTAAACTCGCTCTTTTATTTATCTAGTGTCATTATAAGACTATTCTAGTTTTTATTAAATAATTGACCTTTAATTGAGTAAATAGTAGGTAGACCTCTGCTCAGCATTGTTCTTGATGAGGTACTTTGTTCTCGACTATACATTGTAAACCTACATGCATGCTTTTCATCAGATTTCTCAGATTTTATTATATATAAATTGATTTAGGTCTTCCTTTTAAAAAATCCAATATTATTTTGTTCATTTTTCATTATTTTCTTCCTTTTAATAATTCTGCTTTTAGTATTCCTCAAATTTAAATTCAGATACATCATTTAAATCTATGAAAGATAGGTCCCATGGTTTCCCTTATTTGCAATATCTAGTATATGTATGAGACAAGCAGAAAAGGTCAGATAATGTGATGTTAGGAAAATAAACCCTTAGATATGTATTTAAATGTTTTCTTTCTTTCATGCATGTGTTTCTAACGCATTTATAAGATTATTTCTTTGTTGCTTTGTATGTCCCTCCTCCACAGTATAACCCCTGCTTTCACTGTATTTGATGTCGGTATAATTTGTGGAGGGGAAGGGGAAAAACAAGTCGTTTAAATAAGGACACAGGTGGACCTGTTGCAACAATGAGAAGTACAAGTTGTCATGTCGAAAACAAACTTTACAACTTTGGTGGTGGGGGGGAATGGGTGGGGGCAGGGAGGAGGCTGGGAAGGGATGTGAAGGGTAAACAAAGGAGGAGGCTGCAATTCTTGATAAGAAATGTACTCATTATCTTGCCCATGTAATTGTAACCCCCTCTGTACAGTATGTTCACAATAAAAAATTTAAAAAATGAAATGGACTCATTATCTTGCCCATATAATTGTACTCCTCTGGACAGTATTTTCACAATAAAAATATTTTTAAAAAATCTATGAAAGAACTTGATTAAGGCTTAATATTGCATTTTTATAAAATACAGATAATTATTTGTTTAGTATTAATTTATAGATTATACCGAGAAATAATTAATAGTGGTTATCTCAGGTTTACAAAATATTGTATCGATGTCTAATTACCATTTTAATATAGACTAGGATATATATTTGAGTGTCAAAATATTGTATGAGGTAATGTAAAACTTGAATTGTGGTATTATAATAATTGCATTCTATTATAAAATAAAAATCTAAATATTTCAGCTTAATATTCCCTATCCTGTCAAAGGTTCTCAATTTTTAGGCTCATCAATTTACTGTGGTAGGAAATCTGAGTTAAGCTAATATGGTCATTATCTATGTTGGAATTCTCAGTAAAGCGTGTGCACAATCTCCTTGCCGAAATCATTTGCCATTTCAACTGGAATCTTTATTTCATTCTTTATTTTCCAGGACCTCATTATCTATGCTAAGCCTGACATTTTCCAGATTGAAGATACTAAATTTGTCTTTTTCGACCATCTGTGTTAATTTTGTGCTAAAACCATCACTTATCACTTTGCCCTAATTAAATCTAACCGTATATATAATGCAGTAATGCCCTAATAGTGCCTTCTATGCAATCTTTCCTCAATGCTTGACAAAACTGAATTGTATCTATCTTGAGAGCAAGTTTAGCTCCATGTCTCCAAGACAGACGAGCATGTGCTCTAAATAGGCACAGCCTTTGAAAGGCCTCTTAGCTTATCCCTTTGCTTGGGCCTTTCCATTTTTAGTCATCTTAAAAGAGAGACTTTGTTAAACTTCTCACTCTAACATTTCACATATATTTATAAACATGCCTATTTAATTGTCTACGAGCTCTTGATCAGTTTCTTCTCCATTTCCGTCAGTATAATCTCACAATCTCAGCTTGATTTACAACCTTTAGACATTCAGTATTCTGGCTGTATTTTTCCATTTCTTCGGAGTATAAACTATACTTTAGTCAACGGAATCTTATAAATAAACATAGTCCTCCATGTACGTTTTCATGGGAGTTTGTATTCACATATGCGAGACAACATGCTTCCTTTGTCTTTCCTGGGCTTAGCTTACTTAGTTCAATATGATAATTGACAGCTCATCTATTTCCCTTCAAAAGACATAATTTTATTTTTCTGGAGGGCCACCTGAGCTGTTCTTTAACTTCATTCATAAGATTTTATTCTTCCAGTGCAGAGCATCTGAGGTGTTTCTATAATTTATGTGTTGTGAACTGTGCTGCAAGAATCATTGGTGTGCAGGTGCATTTGATGCATCCTGTCATGCAGTTTTTCACGTAAATGCCTGTGTACTTCTGTACACAGTACTAACCACCAGTAACCTTTCATCTTTGAAGTTTGTTATCTTAGTTCTCTTGGTTATCATTCATACATTTACTTATGGTGCATTTGCTGTGTTTTGCACAAAATCTATATACTCACATGTCCAAACAGGATGCATGATTTCCTTGTTTTCTATATTTCTTTACTATCATATTTGTATGATGTTTGCCACTCATTTGTTCAGTAACTGTGTTTTGTTCATATTGGCTAAAATTTCTGAGCAATTAACACATTGTAAATAACAAAAATATCATTTGTGTTCTACTACCTATGATTTTTGTAGTCCTTAAGGTAATTGTTGCTGACTGCCTTCTCTAACATGGAAAGAATCATTCACAAATCACTAGTGACTGAAATAACCAAGTCCACTGATGGTATTTCCATCCAAACTTGTCTTCTCAAGAGTTTAATAATGTTTAGACCTTCCTTATTCTGTCTTGTATGCTAGGAACTTCTTTTTTTATTTTAAAAAGATCATTTGTATCTGTGTGGAATGAGATCCTATTTGTTCATCACCATACTGTATTTTTCTTTTCTGTTGATACTGGGGCTTGAACTCTGGGCCTTTTCTTCTTATAGTTAGTGTTCTAACATGCAAGCTGTATCTTATTTAGAGGGTTTTGCTGGCTAATTGGAAATAAAGAGTCTCTCTGATTTATAGCTAGGATTATAGGCATAAGCTAGGGGTATTCTGCTTGAATTTACTTTAAATTAATAAACTTAATTTTGAGCAAAGTTTATAGTGAAACACAGAGAATATAGATAGCTCTCATATACTCTGTCAGCTAATCCCGTCCCATTTCATTAAGGTCTTGCTTTATTGTCATCTATTTTTGTAGATGATAAGGTAATATTTGTACATTATTATATTATATATTATAGTCTATTATATATTACGTTATATACTAAGGTTTACTATTTTTTACTTAAATTTTAATTTATTCTCAAGGTGATGTACATAGAGTTTACAATTACATAAGTAAGATAGTGAGTACATTTTTTTGAACTTTTTATCCACTCCCTCATTTTTCTCCCACTTCACCTCAAAGTTGGACAGATCATTCCCAACATATTGTCTTGTGAATATCACTGTTGCATAGGTTCCCCCTTCGTTCTTTGTCTGACCATTTTACATATCCCTTCCCTTCCTAACTCAGATAAATGTATATACAATAACCAGTGTACTGAAATCAAATACAGTGACAACAGGGAATAAACTATAGGGGAGAAAACACAAAAGAAAAAAGAAATCATGTACTACATTAAAAACAACAGCAACAAAGAAAAACCTCTTGTATCCATGCCTTGGTTTTCATTTCACTTAACATCATCATATATGGTCATATGTTAGAATGGCTATAATCAAGACATTTACTAACAAGAGAAGCTGGAGGGCATATGGCTAAAAGGGAATCCTATTGCATTGTTGGTGAGAGTGTAAATTTGTTCAACCACTCCGGAAAGCAATATGGAGGTTCCTCAAAAGACTACACATATAGCTCCCCTATGTCCATCCCAGCAAGCCTACTCCTGGACATTTACCCAAATGATCACAAAGAAAGACATACTAAAGCTACCAGCACAATTATGTTTATCACAGCATTATTCACCATAGCTAAGATATGGAACCAACCCAGATGCCCCTCTGTAGATGAATGGGTCAAGAAAATCATGTGTGTGTGTGTGTGTGTGTGTGTGTGTGTGTGTGTGTGTGTGTAATATTATGCTTCCATCAGAAAGAATGACACATCCCATTTGTAAGGAAATGAAAGGCTTTGGAAAAGTTATTTTAAGTAAAGTAAGCCAGACCCAAAGAAACATAGGTCCCATGGTTTCCCTAATTTGTAATATATACTATATATCTAGGATAATTTCAGGATTTACTCTTTGCAATGGGTAAAGGAATAATGAATATGAATATGCACTGTTACAATTCTGTAACTGAAATGAAATTTATTCAAATTCACTTTTCAACTGAAAAAAATAATCTTCTGACTTAAATCAAGAGCAAAGATTGAATTAGGACATCACTAACACTACAATCTCAAAATAGGTTCTAATAGAAAGGTTTTTTTCCCTACATCATTCAACTCTGCATTTATTTGCATGTTGCTTTCATTCTTTCCCACAACAACTGAAAGATATATATCAGCCACACCAATTTATAATATACATTTATCTTCTATGGAGAGAAGTCTGTTCTGAATATCTTGGCACAAATACTCTAGTGAATATGTTCCCAGTTAAGCTAAGTGTCATTGTGTTGACACTGGATATTAATGGGAATTTCCTTATCACAGAGGAAAAATCTACTCCACATAAATGACATAGAATATGAGTTAATTCCAAAAAAGGAAGTATTGTGCCAAAAGTCATTGCAAATGGATTATATACTGCAATTGAATATTTTATAAATTTATTACTTAAATTATTGCTAAATATGATTAATGGTGACTGCCATGATGGTCTATTTTCTTCACAGATACATAGACCCATAAAATCTCCCACACTTTGAACTTAGCATAGTCAACGAATATCTAAATATTCAAATTAGAATCCAAAGAAAGAGAAAAATAGAGAAAAAGATAATCTTGATATGGAATTGCTGATAGGTAGCACAGTTAGCAATGAGTGTTGGGAATATGTAAAGGAAGCATAAAATTCATGATGTTATCTCAAGGTCTCTGAGAGAAAAAAAATAAATGTAATTAAACTTCCAGACTCACAGGGTGATCTCATCCCGTAGACTGAATATGGAGATAAGAATTTCTCACAGGAAATCTCAGTACTCAAACCCCAAAGGCTAATGGTGCTTTCATACCAGAAACATTCTACTTTCAGTCTATTGAAATTATGTGTGTATGGGGTAAACTCTTTTGCTGCTATGAATTAATGAAAAAGCAAGAGGAAAGTCTATAATATCTATTTGAAGTTTTGCCATTATCTTTAACTTAAGTCATTACCTCCAGTCACTTCACAGCCATCTTGGATTCCAGAAAAGATAGTGCTAATAAATAACCTGTTTACTAGGAACTGGAACTACCTGTAAGAAACAGTAGAGCCTTGCAGGACAGATCACTCTTAACTGAGGCTAATTGTCTGTAATGATCATGCTCCGTGCTGAAGTAAGAACCATCATATCAGGTTAATCAAATGTGTCCTATTAAGTGATGGCAGCCATAACAACTTCCAATGAACCTGAATCTGCTAGAGGCAGAACTGAGGTAATGACCAGTCATGTCATAACTGTCACTAGACCTTTTCAATTTATTTGCATCTTTGCCCTTTGCCCCTAATTTTGCCATATTTTAACATAACAATGATATCTGTAACATAAATATGGCCAAAGATTAACTCAAATGCTGTCTTCCTGTGACATTATACCATGTGTTAATCTTTTATTTCTTTTGTAATAAACTATCCTATCACTTTTACTACATTTCATAACTCAGTTAAATTCTCTTTTTGCTAGATGCAACAACAGAGGTAGGTAGTAGTTGATCTGTCTTTTCAGTAACAATCCCATTCCCCTTCATGCCTAAATTTCATTGATAATATATAATTACAGAGACCCAAATGGATACTTGGTAACTTGGAAATGCAGTTCCACCATGTACTAAGATAATAAAAATATTGTTGATGATGTTTAGCTTCTTCCCCAGGAGATGAGAGTGAAACTATTTGCTTAGTAAGTTTCCAACTAATTTATCTTCTTCATATTGAATGTTTTTACTAATAAGTCATTATTAATTACTGTTTGAAATTCTTTTTAAAATAATTATGCATATGGCAAAAATTGTTACAGCCTCAATTTATTATTATATATCAAATTCTAAAAATTAGTGTTGATATTGAATCATTCATACTTTTCATAATCCAATGTTTTAGCACTCTGAGAAATTCTTTCCTTGGTTTCCTCTAGAATTATCTATGGATATAGTTATCAATTTATAGGTCAATTGACACTGAAAGACCTAGAACACTTCTTTTCTTTATCAGAAAGATGGAATAGTTTGCTGACAAAGAGACACTCTGTTTCATTGTACTCTCCTATTCTCCAGAAGGAAAAAAAATGATCTTTAAAAGAAAGGTGGTCTCAGAACTGTAATAACTTGAATATAGAATGAATATGTCCCTTATGATCCCCCAGAAGTTAGATTCAAATTTCCCTATATTTTATTTGTGTACTCATGTTAGTGGTCAGTAGGATTTTAGCAACGTAGAAAAGATAAGTGAGGTAAGCCAGGCCCAAAGACACATAGGTCCCATGGTTTCCCTTATTTGCAATAACTAGTATATGTCTGGGACAAGTAGAAAAGGTCAGATAAGTTGCTGTTAGGCAAAACGAACCC
This sequence comes from Dipodomys ordii, assembly GCF_000151885.1. Classification (NCBI taxonomy): domain Eukaryota; kingdom Metazoa; phylum Chordata; class Mammalia; order Rodentia; family Heteromyidae; genus Dipodomys; species Dipodomys ordii. Next base: position 2,300,434 of record NW_012267289.1, on the reverse strand, counting down.
CAAGATAAGGATTCAAATGTTTTTTTTTTTCTTTCTTGAGATTGTTTCTAACATATAAGATGATTTCTATGTTGCTTTGTATGTCCCTCCCCCACGGTAGAACCCCTGCTTTCACTGTATTTGATGTTGGTATAATTTGTGGAGGGAAGGGAAAAAACAAATTGTTTAAATAGGGATACAGGTGGACCCATTACAACAATGGTTATGTCGAAAAATGAAATTTACAACTTTGAGGGGTGGAGCAGAGGGTGAGGAGAAGATAGGAAGGGATGGGAGGGGAAACAAAGGAGGAGGCAACAATGCTTGATAAGAAATGTATTCATTACCTTGTTCATGTAATTGTAAACAGTATTTTCACATTGAAAAACAAAAGAACAGTTAGTGATTGTATCAGTGATACAATATTTTACACAAGAAGACAGACGGGAAAGGCTATTCATTGGTTACTGGTAAGATCACTATTTGAATTAACAACATGGATGTTGAAACTTATGATGTAACTATCTTCACTAATGACATTGATAGTGTGCTTTTCTAACCTCCATTTGATGATACCTATGTTTAGGCAACTTGTAAAAATGTTTTTATTCTTTGCATAAAAATATTTCCCTATTTACTTATATATAATAATGACTGAGAATATTGATTGGAATATTGTAATAAAATGATGTTTCAGATTTTTTAACCTTATTACTAAAAGCATGGTTGAAGACATGTCTTAGTATTTGCAAAATAATTTTAATTTTATATGCAGTTACTACACTAACATCTATCTTATACATGCATAAACAGGATATAAAAAAGCAAAGTCTTTGGTTCAAATTAGAGTGTATGCAAAGTCTTACATAAATGTTTGAAGTTATCTATTTGAATCTGTTTTTTGTTACTCATCTTCTAATAGTTGGAAAAGATGATAAAATAAAAAGGATGAATATACTTTGCTGTTTAACAGACAATACTGCTTTATGTGCTTTCTCATTTTTGGATTAAAATCATTTAAAATATTCTTTTATCATAATCACTAAACCTATAAAATTCTAAATTTAATTTACATTTTCTTCTGTATTTTGAAGTGATCATTAATCTATAATGCTTGACAGTGGGTTGCATGTTCTTTGTAATTTAATGTGATTTGCATATGTGTCCTTCCAGCAGTAAAACCCTTTCAGTATTCAATGGGAAAGATGGAGCCCTTGGGAGTCTTCTTATTAGCATTCAGGAACAATGTGTCTAGCAAAAGCTTGTGTTAAAAGAATAATGTTCTCAGCAATGCTTTGGAAATCTTGGCTGGCACATACAGGCTTTTGTGAAGAAAAAAAAGTCAGCAGTGTCAGATGCGCCATAGCACCTCAAGAATTTAAGGAAAAGCATTCAATGACTTGATTAGTGCTAACATAATTCTTACTCTCTAAGAAAGTTTATTTTACTTTAAAAGCTATCCACAAAGGACTTACTAAGTTATGCTAATAACCAGTAGGGAAAATATTGTTATCCATATTAAGCACTAACGTACTTCATAGTAAGAACACATATTTTTGATTAGTCTGATTTGTGTAAGCTAATTTCAGCACTAATATTTGTGAGTAAAAGTACATGATTTCAATGTTTATTTATATTTTTTTATTAAATAATGCTAAATAGCACAGGTTTTATTGTCCATGGAAATGGTAGGGTTTCTATTATTGTTTCAATTTTTATTTATTTATGTTTTGCAGTTCCTCGGCCTTGAACTCTGGGCCTAGGCTCTGTCCCTAAGATCCTTTTGCTCAATGTTAGCACTCCACCACTTGAGCTACAGCATCATTTCTGTCTTTTTCTGTCAGTCATTTGGAGATATGAATCTCATGGACTTTTCCTTTCCAGGCTGACTTTGGGAACTTCAATCATCAGATCTCAGCCTCCTGAGAAGCTAGGATTATAGGTGTGAGCCACTGGTGCTAAGCTAGTGTTTCCATTTTTATGGAATCATTAATATCATTGAAATCTATAAAATGTATAAGTAATGATATAATTTATTGAAATTACTCTTTAAGTCTATTCATTATACATTTCACTTGATGAGTACTTATTAGTTATTGTATGACAAACATTTATAGTAATTTTTTCTCTCTACTCAGTCTATATTTTCTAACTATTCAAAGTATTAAACTCTGAAATGTTTCCCTTACTCTAGAATCACATTTTCATAGGTTGAGTACATACTTGACTATCTACTAAAGTGAGGATCATATCAGATATTCCAGCCAATGTGGAGAATCCTCATGCTGATAGTTTGTGTGTGATTACCAGAGCACTTTCAGGAAACTATCCATACTTTTTAAAAATAGTAATAACATTATTATTATTATTAATGAGTGCTGTACCACGGCTGCAACTATGGGTTTCAATCTACTGTTTGACCTTTTTTTCTAGTTAGGGCTAGCAGTCTGCCACTTATAGAAAGCCTCCACTTTCACCATATTACTGGTTCATTGGAATTTTTCTTGACTTGTCTGACCTAGCTGGCTTCAGTAACCATGATTCTTAGATTTCAGCCTTCTGCATAACTACAATCATAAGATATTATTTATAATAAGCAGATTGAATGACTTACTATGGTTTTTATTTAGTTACATTTTTAGCAATTTACAGAGATGAAGCTTTATACTTTTTAGCTTTAACTTCCAAAATTTGTAGCATTTCATAGGTCAATGATATGAATTTTGACACAAATAAGTTTAACTGTTATGTAAGAAGGAAAAAGTGGTGTTACAATGGAGAATGTTGGTCATATTGAAAACCTAAAAATCATTAGCATAGTAATTATACAGATGATATGGTTGACTGTGTTATTTAATGTTCTGGACTTAGCCCATAGAGCAACAGTTTTGAGAGGTGAGACCTGATTAGAAATGGTTAAAGAATGTTAGGTCCTTATGAAATAATTAATTCTGTTATCTCAAGGCTTTATTGTAATTTTGTTTTTTGTGCTTTCTGGTATGCTTTGTTTTTAACTGATTGATTCCAGTTCCTACCAGTAGATTCTGGTACAATCAGATAAATAATATCTCCAAATTATAATTCTTTATTTTACCCTTGAAGTGAGCTTTACATGCTAAGTGAGATTATGATGCAAATGGTATCTCAAAATCTTTTAATATGTGTTTTTATGTGTATTATGGTGTTTAAATATGTAATAGCCTTAAAATCAAATAAAATGTTAGCAAAAAAGGATATGAGCTCACTGATTTAAAAATTATTCTCTTTCAAAATCTTTCAAGACATGACATGTTGAAATATTAAAATAAAATACTGAGTTGAAAATTGTGGAATATTGATTTAACTTCTCTAATTATTTTTAGGTTGTTATAGGATTCATCCCTTATCTTTTGTAGTAGATTAATGCTTAAATGGACATGATATTCTGGAGGGTTTTGGTTTGTTTATTTATTTATATGTATTTTCAATCATTGTCTTGAACTCTGGGCCTGGGCGCTGTCTGAGTTCTTCAGCTCAAGGCTTGTGCTCTACTAATTGAAACACAGAAACACTTCCAGGTTTTTGTTTATAAAGTAGATATATGTAAAATATTTTTAGGTCCACAAAGCTGAGAAATTTTGTTTTTCCTAATATGAAACTATATCAAAGAATCTGATACTACTACAGTGTACTGACTTAATCAATCTTTCACAACCAGTAAGAAGAAGATACATAGCTCAAAGGAAGTTAACGGCTCTCAGAACAGAGAGTTTTGTATTATAAACCATATATTCCAGAGAAAAACAGAAAACAACCATGCACTAGCAAAACTTTGTTTCAATATAGACCTACTATATTCATTGTGTTAGATACCATTTCTATATATGTACTAAGAAATTAATATTTCATAGTACTTAATAGTATTATTTAGGTTAATTTTTTTTCTTTTTATAAAGAAATATCTAACAGATAAGAGTCCACCATCTTTCCTGCCCCTGATACCTTCGAATTGCAATCCTCAGATCTCAGTCTCCTTAGTAGCTAGGATTATGGGCTTGAGCCACCACAGCCAGCCTTTGATTTTTCTTCAGTGTTTGTTTTAAAAATAATATCTATTGGCATGTTTTAAGACTAAACTAAAAATTTTGACAACAATTGCAAATGTCAGTACATTTATAAGAAAGATTGCCTTCATACTATGATTCAATTAATTCTTTATTCTACACTAACTCTGATCAAGACATGGTATAATTGTATTGTATAATATGATATAAGAACTTAAACTGAAGATATTTAGAATGAACAGCAAATCATACCCATATTATAAAAGTGGCTACACTATATTGTTTCAAAATTAGGTCTTAAAATTATACTTTCCACATAAAATAAAAATTATCTCAGGAAATTGACACATTTGTTTTTTGACGTAATGTTTTCTACATATCATTGTTGCAATGGGTCCATCTGTATCCCTAATTAAACAATTTGTTTTTTCCCTTCCCCTCCACAAATTACACCAACACCAAATATGGTGAAAGCAGGGATTCTACTGTGGGGGAGGACATACAAAGCAACAAAGAAATTATCTTATAAACATGTTAGAAACAATTGCATGAAAGCAAAAACATTTCAATACTTATCTTGAGGTTCATTTCACCTAACATCAACTTATCTGACCTTTTCTGCTTAGTTTTTCATGTTTCTTTTCTATCCCTCCCCTCCTCTCATCCTATCCCTGTACTTCTCACAATATCACTTCTATAAACTTGCATAATTTTTAAGTGTTTCACTTTTTAAATTTAAATTTTTGTTCTACCATTTTTTCTTGTGTCTTTTTTCTTTTCTTTTTTTCTCTTCTCTTTTTCCTACCATTCTGTCCAATCCATGTCCCTCTTTGAGATTAGGGCTTGATTAATTTGACTCTGCTTTTACTTTTCTTATTTTTCCCCACATTTCTCCCTAACCCTAATAATTTCTGGCTTGCCAAATTCCTCTTTGCTGTTCATAGCTCATTAATACATAGTTTTTTGATGTTGAATAGATTTTATCTCTTGAACTAGATTGTATCTGCAGACTTTTGACTATGTAACTACAGGACTTTGGTTAATGCTTGCCTTAAAATAGTCTTCTAGCACAAAACTGGTGCTACTTTCATACCAAATGGGCAGAACAACCCAGAAAAACACAAGAAAAATGGCAAGTCTGTGTATCTCAACTCCCACTCATGACAATCAGGTGACAGAACAGATAATGAATAATCCAAAGGAGAATTCCCAAAAAGCTGTAGAAATACTACTGGTAAACATGGTGAATGAAAAGATTGAAAACCTGCAAAAGACTCAGTATGAGAGTGATAGGGAGAAAGAGGAGGCAAACCAAAGATCAATACAGGAATATCATGAGCATGAGGAAGTTACTCAAAGATTGATACAGGAATTGTGTGAGCAGGTTGAGAGCACTCAAAGAGAAATAAATTTTCTTTAACTACAAAAGTCCACTCAATTTTTAGTGGATGGGTTTGGAGAAGTTAATCAGGTCTTATATGAAATATTTTTTTTAAATTTTATTATAAAGATGCTGTACAAAGAGGGTTACAGTTACATGAGTAAGGCAATGAGTATATTACTTGTCTATCATTGTTACCCCTTTCCATTATCCCTTCCCTTCCACACTCTTCCCCACCCAGCACCCCCTCCACCCCCCACCCTCACCAGAAGTTGTAGTTTGTTTCCAATATAATGTCTTATGAGTATCCTTGTTGCAATGGGTCACCCTGTGTCCTTTCTTCAGCGTTTTGTTATTCCCCTTCCCCTCCCCAGATTAGACAAATGTATATACAAGATGCAGGGTACCAAAATCAACTACAGTGACAACAGAGGAAGAACATATAAAGGAAACAAAAAGAATCACATAGCACATTTAAAACAATAACAACAAAGACAGACCTCTTGTGTCCATATCTTAGGGTTCATCTCACTTAGCATCATCTTATATGGTCATATGTACCTAGCATTTGAGCTTTTCAGCTCATCTGATAAGATTATCCTATACATATACTAATTTTTGAAAATAAGGGAAACCATGGCACCTGAATTTCTTTTGGACTGGCTTACTTCACTTAATGAGATTTTTTCCAAGCCTTTCCATTTCCAAACAAATGAGGCTGTGTTGTTCTTTCTGATGGAAGCATAGAATTCATATATATATATATATATATATATATATATATATATATATGTGTGTGTGTGTGTGTGTGTGTGTGTGTGTGTGTGTGTGTGTATTATGAATCATTACATCCATATCAACTAGTGAATTAGTTTGAATTGATTGTAATACTGTGCATGTCAAAAGTGCTTTGATGTCTTTGTTTTATGAATGTTGTATAGTTTTATTATCTAAGTAGTTATACAGGAGTTACTATTCAACAAAGCAGTTTATAAATATATTTCATCTTGATCAAAATTGACCCTTTTCCTCATTCTCCTTTATCCCGCTCAACCTAACCTTCCCTCTAATTTTCTATTTTAGTTGGATAGGTATTGACTATTATATCTATATTCTTTTCTCTTTCCTCTCTTGATTCTTCTACCCTCTCTTATTGATCTACCCCCTCAACACTTTCAAGTGTCATTTTTCTGCTATTCATGTTATTGGACTGTATATCAGTTTTTCTAAAACAGTTGCAGCAATCACCTGAAAATACCTTACTTTGGTTAATACATTTGTGTACACATGCTTAACACTTGTTTTGATGGTTCATACCTACATTCATAGCATGTGGGGGACTGATGCAGGATGTTGATGAATCTGAGGCCAGCTTGAGCTATACAGAAAGATTATAAAAATAAAACTAACAAATAATAAATGTTTTCCAAATAAATGTTTTTGAGAGACACTTGATTTCTCTCTCAAAAACTTCATAATCCCATGAAACCTGCAAAATGTGACTTCTTATTTGGAAACAGCATCTTTGCAGGTAGGCTAAAATTAAGCTGAAATCATACAGTAGGCACTGAACCAATGACTGGTATTCTATTCAAAGAACAAAAACATGAAAATATAAACATAAACAGAAAATATCCATGGATATAGAATTCTATATCCATGCATATAGAATTATAGAATTATGACACTATGTCTTAAGTGTATAATTAAGAATAATAAATATACATATTAATAAAACTACAGTTTCATAATCACATGAACTTATATGGATGCCTAGAATTACCCATTCCATAGAGAAGACTCTTGCAAAGAGCAAAAAGAGAGTCTAGGACAAGCACAAGAGGTCAAAAGCTGTGCACCTAAGACCAAATAAGATTATGTTAAGTGAAATGAACCCCAAGAGAGGAACACAGCTGCTTTTTTTTCTTTTTCTTGCTTGCAATTGTTTTTATCATATTTAAAATGTACTATGTGATTTTTTTTGCTTCCTTTGTGTTTCCCCCACAGTATAACCCTCTTTGCACTGTATTTGATGTTGGAGCCCTGCATCTTGTATATACATTTATCTAATTTGGGGAAGGGAAGATAAATAACAAAATGCTAATATAAGGATACAGGTTTACCCTTGCAACAATAGGATGTACAAGACACTGTTGTAAATGAACTTTACAAAACTTGGGGGGGGAGGGAAGACTTATGGAGGTGGGGAGGGAAGGGATGGTTAGGGAAAAACAAAGGAGGAAGTAACAACGCTTGATAGGAAATGTACTCATTACCTTACTCATGTAACTGTAACCCTTCTGTACACTATTTTTACAATAAAAAAATTTAAAAATGAGTGAACAGTAGCTGGTTTCCTTTCTGGGGAAATTGATAAATCAGTGATTCATTTCTATATTTTCATGGCTGACCAAATCTTTTATATAAATGATACATTTCTTTTTCATAAAATTAATACAAAAAGTCCTACCTTTAGTGATCTAGAAATATTTTAAATAATCGTGTACATCTTTCTGTCCATTCACTCTGCCATTTCCTACCATAAGAAAATGCTCTCCCATAGTATTTATCTTGAGGAATTTCCTCTGATATTGTATTAAAAGAATGATTGTACTATCACCTTACAGTAACTTGTACAACATGCCTCTAGGAATTCTCAGATTCTAATATAACAAGAATGATAATGTTCGTATTGTTTCTTGGTAATAGGTCTTAAAAATGACTATGTTTTTCTTTTCTTTTCAACTAAAGTTTAATGAACAGTTCAGTCATTGGGCTCCCAAATGTTATGAAACTGCTAAAGCTTGCTACTTTTAGCTTTGGAAAATTTTCTCTAGTAATAGAAAACTTGAGCAAGTAGTACTTCATACACTCACATAACGAAGAAAATAAGAAAAGGTTTTTGAGTGAGGAGAATGATGGCCTATTACTAACAAGCACAGTGATTTGAGGTTTTATATCTGCCATCAGACAAGCCTGTGACTTCCTTCTAAATAGCTGTACGTTCAATACACATTTGCTGGGCCCAACTGTGCTTCAATTAGAGCTATCACTAAATCATTATCACATTAGACCACTTTCTAGTGCCCTATCCAAACCCTGTAGGGCAATCCCACTTCTTTCCTGTTGGAAAGCCACCATAATACACTGCAAGTTAGTGCTGCTCAGCTTCTACTTGAAAACACTCTGAAAAGAGGAAAAAATGAGTACTTAAATGTGGTGGGGATAAAGGAGGGGTGAGAAAAGGAGAGAAAAGGAAAAAGAAAACCTTCAAAAGAACTAAATGTAGCTTGAGGAAATCCTTTCTTAGTGAAATGAAGAAGACATATAAAGGCACATAAAGGGAATGTTGAGACAAAAATATGGGAACTGATCATCTGAGTGGTCAGATTTAGAGTGAGGAAGTTTTACTACCTTAAGATTGAAGGTCTGTTCAGAGAAGTCTCTCTTTAAGTCTTTAGACCACTATTAATTGGGAGCTTGTTTCTTTGAGGATTTGTTGTTAGAGGATTTAATTTATTGAGTTCTAAGCATATTTTAGATATGAAACTCTGTCCATTGTATAGCTATTGAAGATCTTCTCCCAATCTGTGGGCTTTCTATTGATCTTGCTAGCTATGACTTTTGCCATGCAGAAGCTCCGCAGTTTCATGCAGTCCCATTTGTCCGAACTTTCTTTTATTTGTCGTGTTTGTGGGCCTTTAGTAAGAAAATTTTGGCCATGACAAGGAACCCTAGAGTTTTCCCTATTTCATCCTGTAATGTTTTCAGGGTACTGCTTGGAATATATATAGTGAAGTAAGCCAGGCCCAAAGAAACACAGGCCCCATGGTTTCCCTTATTACAATAACTAGTATACATCTAAGACAAACAGAAAAGATCAAAAGCTATGCACATATGACCATATAAGTGATGCTAAGTGAAATTAACCCCAAGATAGGGACACAAGAGGTTTTATTTTTCTTGTGCTTTTTTATGTACTTATAATGTATGATGTGATTTTCTTAGTTACTTTTGTATGTTCTTCCTCCATGGTATAACCTCTGTTTTCTCTGTATTTGTTTCCGCTGCCCTGAATCTTGTATATACATTATTTTTTTCTAATTTGAGGGAAAGGGAAACAACAAAATGCTGAAACAAGGATACAGGGTGACCCATTGTAACAATGAGATGTACAAGACATAATGTTGAAAACGAACCTTACAACTTTTGGGGAGGGGGAGGAGTTGGGGAAGCGAGAAGGGGTATAGGACAGGAAAAACAAAGGAGGGGGCAACAATGCTCAATAGAATATGTACTCGTTACCTTGCTCATGTCACTGTAACCCCTCTGTACAGTATTATTTTTTTATTCTCACAATTACATTTTAGCCTCTAAACTACAAAGGAGAGTAAAACACTAAACCCACAGCTTACAACCAGATTTTTTCCAAAGAACTCATTTTTTTATCACCACTAACACTTGTATATCACGGTGATATCCAAAGGAGTTACAGTTATATGAGAAAGGTAATAAGTACATTTCTTCTCAAGCTTGCTACCCCTTCACTCATTTTACCTTCATTTTTATTTTTTTATTATCTTTAAGTGGTTGTACAAAGACGTTCCCATTCTACAAAACAGTATATGAATACAAAATGTCTGATAACATTGTTGTCCATGGCTTCTAACCCACCCCTTCTTTCACTTTTCTTTTCTTTTTTTTTAAATTGATACTAGGTAATTACATAAATTTAACATATATTACAGTATTGTGGAATAGTGATACTTAGTTAAAGTCACAAACACATTTTAACCTTCACAAGGCAAATTGTTATTATCATGTACAGTATCTTTACAATAAAAATATATATTAAAAAAGATTGAAGGTCTATAAACATAAACATATCACGGAGTAGCTATGGGGCAAGGGTTTTATATGCAACAACAAGAATGTACTTCAGATTTACTTTTATGATATCTTCTTTATTTATGTGGGGAGTAGGGGGAGTAGGGGGGGTTCACAGAGAAATTCATGCTTATTTTTTCCCTTTTCATTTGGCTGTACTATTTCTGCTTTTGGACCTGAATACCGACTGTCAGTCCATTTTCCTCTTTTCTGTGTTAAAGTTCCAGAAATAATGCAACTATCAAAGCAAATATAGGCAGAGGATTTCATAATTACGAATGCAGCATGCAGTACTGAAGTAGCCTAACATTATGGAAATTACATTGCATGAATAGGACAACATACCTTGATGTCCACCACCATCACCAAAGAGCCCTTGGTTTCCTCCTGTATAAATTTATTAATACTAGCCTCATCTGATTCACAAGAGTGGTATAAAATACAAGTAATCAAGGTACAATATGCTTTTAAGGGCCCTAAATTGTGTTCTCTATAAATATGATGAAAAATGCCTTAAAATTCTTTTAGGATGAGATTAACAAGGTTAAAGACAAGAGTTTTTGACTTAATGTGAGCCATGTTTTATGTGCAGTGTGTTTGGTTCACAAGTTTGACATGTTTTCATCCTGACAGTGTGGAACTCACTGCTCCCTGTGTTAAGTCCTGCTGACATTTTCAGTCTCTCACTGTAGGAAACAGCATCATGCTTGCTGAATGCTTGCTATCCTCTTGGTGCAGATGTTGACTCACCTGGAGGGAATGCACTATGAGAAGAACTGGCATTTTAATTTCCTAAGCAGGGTGGCAAATTATGTAATTAGCTGATAAACATCTAAGCAGAAAGGTAACAGAACTAATCATGTACAAAACATGTTTGAATCACATAAGACTAATAAGTATTTCTGACATATAATCATGAACCATAAGTCTTCTTTGCCATTGTATAGTCTCATTAACATAATTCTTATGATATATGTCTGTGTCTGTGTCTGTGTGTTCTATCTCATTTTTCTTTCTTTCTTTCTCTCTTCATATATAGGTATGTATATATATATACATATGCATACAAATATATATATATATACAAATATATGGAGAGAGATTGGCAATCATTTTGAGTTTTGCAATAGAAAAAGAGACACTAACATCATTTCATAAGGGCATACTTTCTTATTCATGGTCACAGGCCTAGATATATATTATATGACTCATATGTGCAAAAGAAACCAGACAGCTTTAGTAGTTTAATCATTATTTTTAACATTTACATGGGTCAAAAAAATGTGTGTTAATGGTCAGAGAAATGTAAAAAAAATATTATGTCAGTAAATTTACACAGAATAAATACTGCTAGTCTGTGTTGTATCGTCATGAAAAAGTTGATAAATCTCTACTGAGAAATGCCCAGAATTTATATTTGAAATTATTTTGTGGTAAAAAATTCAGAATGTATCATTATGGTTCCTTTTATGGTATGGATGTTGCTAGCCTCATTAGTGCAAAATGGTCCATTATTACAGAATAGTACTTGGTGATGAGGAATCATAAGACACTGCAAAGGAGGACCTGCCGCAATTCAGAACTCACACCAGTATTTCCTGAATCACTGAAGTTTCTGCAAAGACTTCAAGGGAGACCAGGGCACTCATTCTGATTCTATTTTTATTTAGCCCTACCTTACTCCCAGAGATCAGAAAATGATGAGAAATGCAATTGCTTTGGAGCTCAGTGTCACAGAATTCTGACCCTAAGAGCTGAGGAGGGCTCAGGTTCTAATGAATGTCTGTGTCTCTGGGTGTTTTATTAACATTATTTAGGACAACGGATATTTTCTAAATGGATGACAAAAAGTGAGAGCACAAAACTCATGATGGCGATTAATTTTGATTTTATGCAGCAGATGTTTGCTCAGTGCCAAATAAACCTGTTCAATTTACCCCATGTCTTAATGTACCCTATCTATTATTTACATGTGAGCCCATGCACTACTGAGAAAAAGAATAGCAAGGGCATGGCAGGGGTATATCAAGACAGCTGGTGAGGTGATTGCTTACAAAATCAAAATTCTTGGCTGCAACTCAAAACTGAAAATAATTCGGAGACACAAAGCTTTTTTTTTTATGCTTTGACTTTGTTGCCTGATAGGTAAGACCTTAAACTATTAACTTTCTGGTTAGTGCAGGTTTCGCATATCAAGGAAATACGAGGCAATACAATTAATACGTTATGATTATTACTCCAGATGTTCTCATACATCACATTCAAAACCCATCAGATGCTTGATAGTATATATTCATTTCCCATTACGTTTTATTTTAAAGAAATTTTGAAGCCTAATCAACTTTTAATATATTTGATACTAATGGCTTTGAATATTGACTTGGACAATAGTTATGACATCGATGGTGGAGTGGAGACTCAAGTTCACAAATTAGAAACAAAATATAAAAGAAATTATAGGATATAATAAAAGTGCAGTTTATTGATCTTAGTGTTTTTTGCAATTATTCTTTTTTTTTACTGGATTTCTTCTCTTTTCCTTTCTTTTCGTTATTGTTCGTTGTGAGGTTCAAAACTAGTGTTCTCCCACTTTGAGCCACATATCCATTTCCAGTTTGCTACTGGTTATTTGGAGATCAAAGTTTCATGAACTTTCCTGCCTGGGCTGGCTTTGAACTGCAATTCTCAGAATCAGCCTCCTGAGTAGCTAGGATTACAGCATGAGCCACCAATGCCTGGCTTTGCTTTTCCTTCTTTCCTTCCTCCCTTCCTCCCTTCCTTCCTTCCTTCCTTCCTTCCTTCCTTCTATCCTTCCTTCCTTCCTTCCTCCCTCCCTCCCTTTCATTCCTCTCTCCTTTCTTTCCTTCCTTCCCTCCTTCCTCTCTGTTTTCTTTCTTTCCTCCTTTCTTTCCTCCTCCCTTTCGTTTTTCCTTCCTTCCTTCCTTCCTTCCTTCCTCTTTCTTCTCTCTTTCCTTGCTTCCTTCCTTTCACTTTCTTTTTCTTTTTCTCTATTTTCTTTCTTTCTTTCTTTTTCTTTCTTTCTTTCTCTTTCTTCCCTCCTTTCTTTCTTTCTTCCTTTCTTTCCTCCTTCCTTTACTCCTCCTCCCCTGCCTTCCTCCCTTCCTGC